>NW_008345902.1:16777-33078 GCF_000622305.1 Nannospalax galili
ATAAAATATATATTTTTATAAAAAGTCAAAAGAAGGGGCTAGAGAGATGGCTCAGCAGTTAAGAACACTGGTTGTTCTTGCAGAAGACCTGGGTTTGAATCCCAGCGCCCACATGGCAGCTAATAACTGTCCATAATTCCAGTCCCAGGGGATTCAACAGCCTCTTCTGACCTCCGCGGGCATTGCACGACATGGGTGCACTGACCTACATGCAGGTACCACACGCATACACATAAAATAAAAAATTAAAAAAAAAAAAAAGCTGGGCATGGTGGTGCACACCTTTAATTCCAGCACTGGGGAGGCAGAGGCAGAGGCAGGCGGATCTCTGTGAGTTCCAGGCCAGCCTCGTCTACATATTGAGTTCCAGGACAGCTGGGGCTACAGGGAGACCCTGTTTCAAAAAGATCGGAAAAAAAAAAAAAGTCAAAAGAAAGAGAGGGTTCGGCATCACCATGTCTTCCATTCTGCCCTAAGGATAAGCCCTGCTCACATGGGGCCTCACGAGACATCCCCTCCAATATGCCTTCTCTCCTGGACCCATCAGGGTATGTATCAAGAAGGGAGAAGAATTCAATAAGAAACTTACAACCAGGATTTGCTTGTCCCTTTCATAGTTTCCAAGTCTCCTTTGCATCTCGTTCATCTCATCCCTTGCTTTTTGCAGAGGGTCTGCCAGGCACCTGTTCTGCAAAGACACCTCTGCCATCTCCCTCTCCAGATGCTTTTCTTTCTTCCGCATGTCCTCCACCTGTTCCTGTGATCACAGTGCAGATGCAGCAGGGACTTAGCCTAGAGAGCACTGGCTAAATGGCATTTATTTATTTATTATGTATCTGTGTTTGTGTGTAGTATATGTATTTGAGTGAGGGTGCCCATGCCACAGCACACATGTAGAGGTAAGAGGACAACTTTAGGGAGTCAGGTCTCTCCTTCCAGCATGGGTTCTAGGATTCAAATTCAGATCATCTGGTTTGCATGGAAAACCCTTTTACCTACTGAGACATCTTGCCAGCACCTTTTCTCTGGTGTTTGTTTGTTTTTGAAACAAAGTCTCATTATATAAATCAGGCTGGTTTGGAACTTGAGATCCTCCTATCTTTACCTCCTAAGTACTGGGATTACAGGTTTGCGCCACCATATCTAGCTCTGGATGCCCTAATTAAAAACAGATCCTGCTAGTCGCATGATGAGGACCCAGTCTTGTTTTACATATTAACAGTATTTTTGCAATACTGACCTATCCTGAATTATATAATATAAATCCTGGCTGGGCATAGTGGCGCACGTCTTTAATCCCAGCACTTGGGAGGCAGAGGCAGGCGGATCTCTGTGAGTTCAAGGCTAGCCTGGTCTACATAGTGGGTTCCAGGACAGCTGGGGCTACAGGGAGACCCTGTCTCAAAAAGAAAAAAAAGAATATAAATCCCATGCAGACTGAGAGGTTACATTTTGCTTAGACCTAAGGCCATTCTCTACTGTGAAAACCCAGTCAGTGTCAGCACTTAGAGATGATGACAACTGCCAACTCTGGCCACATTTCAGCCAATATGTGATGTCTACCGTAGCTCTGATTAGGCACATACATGGCAGAACACCTTTTAAGTTATTCCCTCCCCTACATTATAGTTAGGGAAATATCAAGATGATTTTCAGTTACACTGTGGCTACCTTACATTACTTATGAATTTCAAGTGAGGATAACAGACGGATACTGTCCACCATTCATATAGAAAGGAGTGTTGGGTCTGGTAGGGTTGAAGGCTGGATCTGGATTAGTACCTTAAGGGAACTGATGAGAGCCAGGTTGTTGAGGGTAATGTCATTGTAGTAGTTCTTGATATCAGTGAAAGCCTCCTCATGACGCTGCATCAGCAGATTGATCTGGCCATTCTTCCTCTCCTCCACTTCATGGATCTCAGTCTTTCTCCGCAGGTCAAGCTCATCTCTCAGCATCTTCATTTTCTTATCATACTTGGCCTCAATTTCTGAAAGGCAGCAGCATATTTAGCAGCTTAGAAGAACAGGTACCTTGAGCTACAAGAAAAGATGGAACATATAATGCCGGTGGCACACACCTTTAATCCCAGGGGAGGCAAAGGCAGGCAAATCTCTGTGAGATAGAGACCAGCCTGGCTTACATAATGAGCTCTAGGCCAGCTAGGGCTACAGGGAGACTCAAAAAATAAAAAAAATAAAAAAAATTTAACCCAGCACAGAACTGTGGAAATGAACAGCAGGTCCCAATCTTAGTTGAGGAATTACTGGCAGCTGATTACTGCTGGGTGAGAAATAATTGATATTCTTGAAGGGAGAGACTCTAGATAGGCTGACTAAACTCCAGTGGATGAACTTGCACTAAGCACTGAGGGACGTCTGGGGACACTAGCTTTACATAGGCCTTAACACAAGTAACAGAATGTATAAGCTCCAGTGGGGGGCGGGGTGCTATGGGAGGGTGCCAAAGGGGAAGGGGGTATAAAGATGATTTTCTATATGAAATACACAAAAATTCAAAAAAAAAATTTTTTTAAGATGGAACCTATAAGCAGTGCCCAAGAATACCCACCAGGTCAGAATAGAGGCTGCAAAGACAACACTGCCAAAGAGTCAGATGAGTTTTTGAGGGAGCTTTTCCTACTAGTGTTCACAGGTGACATATTCAGCACCTAGGCCACTGTCACCTTTCCTCTGCCCATGACAATCAATGTTTGCACTTGGTCTCCCAAAACTAATGCAGTGAGCAATAACTACAGTCAGTGTAGCCATATAGCAATAGACTACAGGGCTTGGTTACTAAACCAAATAGACCTCTGACAATGGAGGCTTTTCAAACCACAAGCCAAAGAGAAAACTACATTCTGTTAACTGCTTATTTTAGACAGGAATGAGTTTATATGGTTTACATGCCCTGAGTTACCAAGCTCTGATGGGACAGGGGTTCCTGACACCAACCTACATGGTATATATTTGAGAAACTGACCTCGAACTTGTCTTTCAAAGTCACTCCGCATCTTGGTGAGCTCCTCAGCATGTTTCTGCACAGGTGAGAAGATGTTACTAGAAAGCCAGAGAGAGAGAGGCCCATATCCCTTAGGCCAAGCCTATTCCCCACCCCCTGGGAAAATTCAGTTCAGTAAACCCTATGCTGCTGCTTACTGGATTCTGCCCAGAATAACACGGCTTTGGTAACCTCCACATTTCATAACTCACTTCCCTCAATGAGATCACCTTTGAACCTGAGCGACAGTAAGATATGAGAACTGAACATGGCTTAGTTTCTTCACCTAGCTTTCCCATAGCCAGAAAGCAGTAACCACATCTACACAGAGCAATGGGCTCCCTCAAGGAGACTTACAAATCTCCTGCTAGCTGGTCTCACTATTGCTTAGAACAACATTCAAACATTTCAATAAGCAATTACAGACAGGTGTAGTGGTGCATGCCTTTAATCCCAGCATTCAGGAGGCAAAAGCCCATGTATCTCGGTGAGTTCAAGATCAGTCTGGTCTACATACAAGCTTCAGGCCAGCCAGGGCTACACAGTGAGACCCTGCCTAAAAATATATATATTAAAATTTTGGATAAAAAATTTGCTTATTAGCTGGGCATGGTGGTACACGCCTTTAATCCCAGCACTTGGGAGGCAGAGGCAGGTGGATCTCTGTGAGTTCAAGGCCAGCCTGGTCTACATAGTGAGTTCCAGGCCAGCTGGGACTACAGGAAGACCCTGTCTCAAAAAAAAGAACAACAAAAAAAATTTGCTTATTTATTTGTTAGACACTTTGGATCACATAACATCCTTGAATTAACAAGGACAACCTCCTATCTCTGAGATATCTTAAATGAGTACTCTGTGCGTCTCAGCAAAGATCAGATAATTCCAGGGGGTCTAAACACCTGCACACTCTGATGCCTTCTACAACACCACTGAGTTTTGTCCAGCATCCCTTGAGGCTGGATGGTTTTCAGATATGAGGCAAACGGATCTCAACTAGGAAGAACCTGTGTGATGGTTAGAGACAATTGTCAATTTGACAGAATCTAGAACCACCTGGGAGTTGGGCCTCTGGGCATGCTGTGAAGATTATCTTGATTTGTTAACTGAGATAAGAAGACTCACCCACTGTGGGTGGCACCATTCCCTTACTAAGAGCCTGTACTGTATAAGTGGACAAAGGGAACTGAACATGAGCATGTATTCATCACTCTGCTTTCTGATAGTAAATGCAATGTGACCAGCTGCTTCAAGTTCCTGCTGCCTTGATATCCCTGCCATGATGGACTGTACACTTGAACTGTGAGCCAGAATAAACCCTTACTTTTGTTAGGTATTTTATTACCACAACAGGAAGTGAGACAACCTGTGAAGCTAAACTGAGACACATCTTTCCTATCCCAAATTTTCAAAAGGTCCTGAATGACCCCAAGTCAAAGCCCAGTTCTCACAGTGGCTTCCAGGCAAAGAAACTCTGACCCATCCCATCAACCTCCTTATTTCTTGCTCCTCTAGACTTAGACTTTCTCAGTGGCCATCTCTTCTCCTAGGCTAGTTTCCCTCAGGCAGGCCACCTATGTCCTTCCAGCCTTTGCCCAAAGGTTACTTTTTAAATGAGGCATTGAGAAACATTTGAGGCATTTCTGCAAACTCCTCCCCAACTCTTTCCAGTTCCCCAAACCATCCTATTTTGTTCTTTCTACTGACTTCATCTCCATAGGCTACACATTGCATGCACTTGACAGTTACTTTCTCTTCTACCTCTTGTTATCTTTCTCCTTTCAAGACCCTCAGCCCTACTTGGGCAGGCATTTGTTAGCGAGCAGGTCACGGCTAGCACAGTAAGTGACTCTTTCTCCAGTCTTCACCTGGAAACTGCAGCGTCCCTAAGAAAGAATTAATCCCAGCCTCAAATATAATAAACCCTCACAACGTGATACTAGCCCTCATATCATGGCCTTGTCCTTCACCAAACCCCGCCCACTCTCACCAAAAAAGATAACTAGCCCAGGTGTCGTGGTGCACATTTTTAAAGAACTAGTTCATACCAGGCATGGTGGTACATGCCTTTAATTTCAGCACTTGGGAGGCAGAGGCAGACGGATCTCCATGAGACTGAGGTGAGCCTGGTTTACATAATGAGTTCTAGGCCAGCTGGGGCTACAGGGAGACCCTGTCTCAAAAAGACCAAAAAACAAAAAAAAAACAACAAAAAGAACTACTTAAACAATACTACATTCAATGTCTCCACATTCCATCAACCACAGTTACCTTCTTGTACCTACCAGCCGCAGGTTCTTTATCACCACCTCATTGGCCAGCTCCTGCTCCTTCAGCTCCACCTTCAATGTCCGCATATCCTTACGCAATGTACTCTCCTGTGTGCGGTGCTCCTTCTGGGCCAGCTTCATGACTACAGTACCCTCAGCCTTCACCTCTGCCAGGTTGTTCTGGTGCTCATACAGTAAGTGCTTCACTTTCTGCTTGTACACCTGCAAGGGGGTGGGGGGTTCCACCTATTCATCTGAAGCACCAAGTAGGACACCAAGATTGCCAGGTGGGGTTCATGCCCAGCTCACATGGAACTAAGTGGAGAGTCGGTCTGCAGAGAGATTGGCTTGCTCATACTCCTGCCATGTCACAGAGGCTATGGTCAAACACTCAGGACCTGTAGGGCCTCTTCTGCTCTGGAAAGATGGAACTGCTTTCCCTTGGCCTCTTCAAAGACTGTTCAGAGGTTCTAGCAGGGGAACACAGTCATTCATATACCCTCCAGGAGTATATAACCTTTTGATATTGTGACAGGACATTGTACTCTATAAAGTTCATATGCCAGAACTGCTCGATCAAATTATTTTTAAAAACTGCCCAAAAAAAACCTCATGTTTTTTGTTTGTTTGGCGATAAAGTCTCATATAGCCTAGGATGATCTCAAACTCCTTACGTAGCTCAAGCTGGCCTTGAATGCCTGATCCTCCTGCCTCCACCTAGGATTACAGGCATGTACCACCACACCCAGCTCTATAA
This sequence comes from Nannospalax galili, assembly GCF_000622305.1. Lineage (NCBI taxonomy): Eukaryota > Metazoa > Chordata > Mammalia > Rodentia > Spalacidae > Nannospalax > Nannospalax galili. The sequence goes on from NW_008345902.1 coordinate 22,803, forward strand.
TGTTTTAAATAAGTTTGCAACTTTTTTTAAATTTTATTATTTTTGTTTTATGTGTATGCATGTATTGCCTGCATGCAGGTAAGCGTACCCGTGTCATACAATGCCCATATAGGACAGAAGAGGCTGTCAGATGCCCTGGAACTGGAGTTACGAACAGTTGTTAGCTGCCATGTGGGTGCTAGGATTCGAACCCGGGTCTTCTGCAAGAACAGTGTTCTTAACCACTGAGCCATCTCTCCAGGCCCCAATAAGTTTGCAATTTTATGTTCACTTGCATTCATAGCTATATTTGATCCCATGTAGTCTACACACTACAGGTTGGCACACCTGCACCTAGTTCGTACAACAGTCCTCCTCTATCAGGGTCAGTAGTCCTCTTGAACCTAGCAGGCAGCTTCAGAAGGGACACAAATGGAGCCAGCTGAATTAGCAGAATCGACCCTGGTGATCAATGGGGTAACAGGTGTTAACAACCTGATTACTGTCATACTCTTCCTCAGCCTCTTTTACTTATTTATTTTTTTATATGAATGAGTGTTTGGCTTGCATATATGTCAGTGCACCTGTGTCATGCAAATACCAGCAGAGGCCAGAAGAGGGTGTTGGATCCCCTGGAACTGGAGTTATGGATGGTTGCTAGCTGCCATGTGGGTGTGGGAACCAAACCTAAGTCCTCTGGAGGAGCAGCCAATGCTCTTAACCACTGAGCCATCTCTCCAGCCCCCAAAACACTGATTTTCCATTTTTTTTTTTTGAGACAGGGTCTCCCTGTAGCCCCAGCTGTCCTAGAACTCACTATGTTGACCAGGCTGGCCTAGATCTTACAGAGATCCACCTGCTTTTGCCTCCCAAGTGCTAGGATTAAAGGCATGCACCTCAGTCTCTATTAGAAAAATTATCAGGTTTCTATCCCAAAAAGCACAAGCAAAGGACTATGCCTCCAAAGAGGAGGAGGAAATGTCTCCACCCCAACCTGTTCCTTTGCTGCTGCACCATGTAGGCACAGCCAGGCCAGCTCCACTCACCTTGATCTCCACCTGGTGTCTCTCCTCTGCCTCCTCCATCTCTCGGTCTTTGTTTCGCAGCTCAGCCTTCTTCTCCTCCAGCTGCCTCCTCGTGATCTCCCAGAAGGTGTGGATTTTGTCACGCTCCAGTTGGAAGTAGTTGCGCTCCTCACGCTCTCGGTCCAGCTCCTCCCGAATGCGGCTGACATGTTCCTCAACCTGACTAGGCACAGGGCATCAAGTGAGGCATCCTGCAGGGGCCCATCCACCACCAGGGCATGTGAGCAAAGAGAGGCAGAGAAGAAGGAAGGACCTTTTTACCAAAAGTTAAAATACAATGCAGGAAGGCTCCAGAAACAGGATATACTCAATAAATAGAAAAATTCTCTCAAATTTGGTCAATAATTACATAACAATTATCTTTTCATCAACTCCTGAATTCTCTTTTTTGTTTTATTTTAGTTTTGGTCTTTTTGAGACAGGGTCTCCCTGCAGCACCAACTGGCCTGTAACTTACTATGTAGACCAGGTTGGCCTTGAACCCACAGTGATCCACCTGCCTTTGCCTCCCAAGTGCTGGGAACAAAGACTTGCACCATCACACCCAGCCTAACTCCTGAATTCTTTTAAGAAACTTCTGAAAAGAAACACAAGCATCTTTTTGCTAAAAGAAAGCATTACTATTATTAGTAACTGCAAAAAATTAAAAAGGATTCACAATTTTAAACAGGAAAGTGGCTGAAAATTAGAATATTTCAATTGCAAAAAATATTCTATGGTACAAAAAATAGATATGAAAATTATATAGCACCATGTAAACATCTCCACAAAAGGTTAAATAGAAAAGAAAAAGAGCACTGAAAATATTTAATGTTAAACAAAAATTATACAAAACCAGTAGACTCCTAACATTCAACAGACTTTGGTCTGAAGCCAATTATAAATCTGCAAATAGGTTAAAGAAAAAAGTAGGACAAGCTTCCAGTCTTCTTGGGCTCTCACTTCCCTTGAGAATTAGTTATCTTTGGGCACAGCCCCAGGACACTTACTGTAAAGTGTCGGAAAAAATGACAGGTGTCTTCACATCATGAACCTTTAGTGTCACTCAAATAGTCACAAACAGGATTCTAATTCTGTTTGACTCACATGGTATCAGAGTTTACTATCCTTTGATATTTGGATTTCTTATAAATATCGAAATTCTCATTATCTCTTGAAAAATCAGAAAACAAAAAACAATGGAGTTCAGTATCTATAGGGAAACCACCCTGTAAACTGACTGCAACTGTCATCCCAGCCCTATCCTCCTGCTGGACCCCTGAGGCTTCTAAGACTTTGTTTAAAACATATAGTAATGAAGGCCAGACCCTGCTCTGCAGATTGTATATGTACTGGGACCACTACAACATTAAGGTTCAATCTCCACAGATGAGAAACAAAGAGGGCACAAGCAGCAGCAAGTTGAGGCAACGTGAAATTCAGTATATTCTCCATCCATCACCTGAGTCAAAGCAGAAACTAGATCCCTACTATATCTCTTCTTAAACTGCTAATGGTTTCCCTGCACATAAAATAAAGCACTCATCACTGCCATGCAATGGCATATAGAAGGCCAGTGATGCAGGTGGTAAAAGAAATTACCCAGAGTACAAAAACACATAGAATTTACTGAAATACACTGCAAGAGAGCAGCAGACAAGTTCCCAGAGAGGAGTTCACATGTTCACATGGCTAAAAGCAGATGGAAATCCTTTTTTTTTCCTGGTCTTTTTGAGACAGGGTCTCCCTGTAGCCCCAGCTGTCCTGGAACTCACTATGTAGACCAGGCTGGCCTTGAAAGCACAGAGATCCACCTGCCGGAAATATTTTACAGTAGTGGAGGGGAAAGTTCCTCAGTCTTATCTCCCTGGCCATTTATGTGGGATGCATATCTAGATACACTGGGAGGGATCTTTCTGTCTTGTTACTTAGTACATTTCACAACACAATTGTTTTCTTTGTTTTCTATAATTTTTGTTAAACATTAAATATTTTCAGTGGTCTTTCTCCTTTGAATTTACCTTTTGTGGAGATGTTTATAGGCTGCTATATAATTTTTTTTAAATGGGAAACTGAAGTTTATTTATCATATATACAGGTCATGTCTGACACTGAGAAACTGAAAAGGCTATTTACATAAAATATAGATTAACGCGGGGCATGGTGGTGCACACCTTTAATGCCAGCACTTGGGAGGCAGAGGCAGGCAGATCTCTGTGAGTTCAAGGCCAGCCTGGTCTACACAGTGAGTTCCAGGACAGCTGGGGCTACAGGGAGACCCTGTCTCAAAAAGATCGAAAAAAAAAAAAGACAGATAGATAGATGATAGATAGATAGATGATAGACAGACAGATAGATAGATAAATAGATGATACATTAAAAATACATACAATCTGTATTTTAATAGGATAATAGCATCCTAGGAGTCAAACAGAAGCTTGATCCCAGCATTTGCATCATGTGGTTAATTCACTCTGACACCAAAAGCGAGTGAAAGGCACCTCGGCAGTGTGCTTCTCAGGGGTCAAACACTAATGTACCTCACATGCACGACTTTGCACCCCTAGAGGAAGACACAATCTCTTCAGCACATGTCCCAGAATCTGAGCCTTCCACTTCAGAATCCTCAAGGGTGTCCTCTTCAGAACCAAATTCCTGACTATCTGGTGACTCCAAACTATCCAGAAGTTCATTAGACAGCCTCTCGGTGACCTTGTACTGTACATGTTCTGCCACTTCTGACAACTCCCAGTTCTCCTTTTTCAGGTGGGTGATTTCACTGTCCTCTGTTCAATTTCTTTATGAAGCTTCTCATTTTCTTTAAGCGCTTCATAGAGAGCCTTCCTCTATTTTTCTGCCACTTCTCTCCAGTATTGAGAGGATAGATTTTCTTTCTTCATAAGATCAGCTGCTTCCTGGGTGACTCCTTCAACATTTTCACTAGACTCTGGGCCAGAGCTGCAAGTCTTGGATGTTAACCGGCCATTCCAATGTTTGCTTTCGGACAAGCCTTTCAGTAACTCATTTTCTCTGCCAACGAGGGACCCATCTGCAGAAGGCTGAATCATTTTCAGAGTTCTTCTTGAGACAGAGCTGTTCTTCATGTTCTGTGGAATTCCTTCTTGTTTTGGCTTCAAACTGAGCTCGCAGCAGGCCGAGCCAGACTGAATGACTCGAACCTTCAGCCTGCACCTGCTGACCTGCGGATGCAGCCTATAAGTTTCATATCTATTTTTATGTCATATAATATTTTATACATTTGTAATATTCTAATTTCCAACCACTTTCCTGTTTAAAATTGTGGATCCTTTCCTTTTTAATTTTTTTGCAGCTCTTAAACCTGATCAGCAGCTTAAGGTGCCATGAGTCATTAGGAATTAAGCCTCCAGATGCCTGAAGAGCCAAAACAAGTCACTAGGGGTCAGGCTCCAAATAGCCACAGCCTGATTATTAAAGTACGGGGATTTTGTTTTATTTTTGGCCTTTGTCTCTAAAATCACCACTATTCAGACACTTGCCCAACTCCAACTCACAGAACTCTTTCAATCTTCTTCATATTATTTTAAACTATTAAAGTGGTAAGCCTTATTAACACTGTCACACAACTCCAGAACCCTCAAGTCCTATGTCAACACCTCACAAGGCAGTCATCATCAACACAGAACCAAAAGGATCTACCATGCTTGCCACATGTTGTAGTTTTCAGGACCCTTGTAAGTTCTAGAATTATATTCTCTAGTCCTTTACATCAAAATAGGTAAGTAGCTTCAAATAATTCCTACAAAGACATCACCGCCCTGGGTTCAATTCCCAGCACTACCAAAAAATATAATAAAGATATCTCAGGGCCAGGGGTATAGTTCAGTGGTAGAACATGTGCCTTAATAAAAAAGGAAAGAAGGAAGGGAGGAAGGGAAGAAGGGAGAGAGGGAGGGAGGGAAGGCAGAGGGAAGGAGGGAGGGAGGGAGAAGGAGAGAAAGAGAGGGAAGGGGAGAGGGAGGGAGAGGGAGGGAAAGGGAGAGGGAAGGAAGGAAGGAAGGAAGGAAGGAAGGAAGGCAGACAGACAACCTCCCCCCAAACTACAAACAGGCAGTAAGAAAGAGGTAGCCCTGACAGGGTGACTCCTTGTTGGAACTTGTGTCAAAACAAAACAGTAAGCCAGGCATGGTTGCACACGCCTTTAATCCCAGTACTTGGGAAGCAGAGGCAGATGGATCTCTGTAAACCAGCCTGGTCTACATAGCGAGTTGGGGCTACAGGGAGACCCTGTCTCAAAAGATTAAAAGAAAAAAAAAAAAAAAAAAACAACCAGTGAGGAGCCAGTAAGATGGCTCAGCAGGTAAAGGCACTTGCTGCTATACCTGATCACCTGAGTTCAACCCCAGAAGCCACATGGTAGAAGGAAAGAACCAACTCCCACAAGTTGTCCTCTGTCTTCCACATGGTGTACACACACATATACACACAAATACATAATAAATAAAATGTAAAAAATAATCATTTTAAAAACAATGAATGATTAATCAGACTGAGACAAAATAATTTTAGGTAAATCATGTTCCTTTTAAAAACTTTCACTATAATGGCAAAGAAAGAATTATGTATTTTTAAAATCTTTCCTTTTCTTTACTGGCAAAGAAAGAATTATGTATTACTATAATATCTACTCTGTGAGCATCAGGTACATAAAAAGGTAAAAATGAAAGAGAATACATGAAGTTAAAAATAGCTAGTATATAGGGTGGGGGGACCATGATTCCTATGACCCTATTAGAAAATTTCTTAATATAGTTGTAGTGCATTTTTAAAAAATGCATAATGTATTGAGGCTGGAGAGGTGGCACAGTGGTAAAGAGCACTGGTTGCTCCTGCAGAGGAGCCAGATTTGGCTCCCAGCACCCACATGGTAGTTAACAACTGTCTGAACTCCAGTTCCAGGGGATCTGACACTCTCTTCTGTCCTCCGCTGGCACAGCATGCACATGGTGCACTTACATACATGTGGGCAAAACACTCATCCACATAAAAATACATAAATTAAAAAAATGTAGTATATAATGTGGAGGTGATAGAAACTACAGAACATGAGATAGGCATATCGTGGCTTGGACAGACAGAGAGGAGATGTACAGTAGGGCAGTGGTGAGTTTCACCCAAGACATCTGCAATAGTGCCCATCCCACTCTGGGACCAGACAACAGAGACTATGCTCACCTGCTCCTTGGTCATGTTCTTTGGCGCGAGCCCATCAACAACGGGGATGCCTTTGGCTTTGCCTTTCTTCCCTTTCTTTTTGGGTGCCTTTGTTTGAAGAAGAGATGACTGAGTAAGTAAGGGCCACTCTCTAATGGCTTCCTTTCTTGACTTGACTCTGATTTGCTCCCATGGGCATATGGGGAAGGAGCATCTGTTTAGAACCTCTAGCCCTACACACACACACACACACACACACACACACACACACACACACACACACACCGTTAACACATTTGGAGAAGCACAAATGAGAAATCTTCCTCTTCAGAAAAGAACACTCTCTTTCTAAAATTAAAGAAGAAACCTACTACAAACCCATTCACCCCCGGACATAAGACAAAGATTTCTTTGGTGTCAATGAAAAACTTACTTGGGCTCAAAAAGGTCACCCCCAATGCCACACTGCAGAATTCTGGCTATAATGCATCATAACCACCACAGAAACACATGCAAGAAATTAATCAATACATGCAGAGAATTGCTCAACAGCCTTTTAGCTGAGATCAAATATCTGTTCTTATCTGTTTAAAGGTAGGGAGAACTGAGTTTCAGAGCAATGACTAGATGTGATAATCTGAGGCTTCCTTTCTTCAAAATACAAAACTCTTTCAGAGAACCTTGGTCAGGAAAGACTAGCTGAGCATGATGGCATGTGCTTTAATCCTAGCACTCAGGAGGCAGAGACAGAGGCAGGTGGCTCTCTGTGAGATCAAGGCCAGCCTGGTTTACATAGCTCCAGGTCAGCTAGAGCCACAGGGAGACCCTGTCTCAAAAAGACCAAAAAAAAAAAAGAAAAAAAAGAAAACAACAACAACAACAAACAAACAAAAAAGACTGCAAACAACACACACTGTGAGTGCTCCATAAATGGGTTACTGGGAGGCCCGGCGTAGTGATGCACACCTTTAAGCCCAGTACTCGGGAGGCAGAGGCAGGTGGATCTCTGTGAGTTCGAGGCCAGCCTGGTCTACAGAGCAAGTTCCAGGCCAGCTGGGGCTACAGGGAGACCCTGTCTCAAAAATACAAAAAAAGAAAAGAAAAGAAAAGAAAAGGGGGTGTGTGTGTTACTGGATGTAACGGTTCATGGGCCCACACTTTGACAAGATCATAAAGGCCTTGAGGGAAGATTCAACATCAAGCTCCCAGGCAGGAGTTCTCCCACAGGAAGATGCCATCACTACAGCTGACGATGAACCATCTCTTCTTGGTGCACCTGCCTAGAAACTGCATTACTGACAACTGCTATAACCTAAATGGGAGGTGCCTCGCAAGACCTGAGGAGACAGGAAGATTCTGCCTTGTTCTTCTCAGAAGGGGTCTGAGGTCCCTGCACCCCAAGGCGGTGCTCTGGGCACCCCATGGCACGCGACTCTCTGACTAGACAAGAGATTCCTCCAACCACCGTAGTATGCCCTAGATTCTCAATTCCAGACAAAGGTTCTGGAGTTTCTCCCGGTACTAACTCTCTGCTCCCTGTGGGCTCTTAAGTGCCTCAGGACCCCAAGTGGTGAAATCCTAAATCCCAAGGATCTGACAGACGCAGGGTCTCTGTTTTGGACACCTTGCACACCAGGCTCTCGGTCTGCCAATTTCTAAGACCACCCCAGTGACCACAGGGTCCTGCAGAGCCAAACCTTAGTTCGAGTGTATGCAGTCCCCGGCATCCTGTCTTCCCCCACTGAGACCCCACGGAAGCGCCAAGCTTCCAGGAATCCAGAGCTGCAGGCCGCTCACCCCCGGCCTCCCAGTCCCCGGGATCTGTCCTGCCACGCATCTCTGTGCGAAGGGCCCCCTGTCCCGCCCCAGGTTCCCTGCGCACTCGAGACCCAGCGCACCCAGCCGCCCACTCCTCACCATGCTGCCAGCGGTCTGAGTCACTGCGGCCCAGGGATAAACGAGGCGGCCTGCAGAGGTTGCGCGGTCTCCAGGCAACCAGGACGAGATCCCGCCCTAGGTCTCAAATCCTCGCGAGTCTCCGTCTGCTGAGAGGGACATCTGGGAGTGCGTCCTTAACAACACGCCAGGGGAAGATGGGAGCTAGAAGTAGCAACTGCAGGGATTTGCCTTAAGTGTATTGTTTATTGTTGGTCTCCCCTTCTAGAACTTAAGTTCCAGAAGAGACGATCCTTCTGTGTTTCAGCACCTACATGGCAAGTGCTCCGGAAGGAGTAGTTGAAGGAAAGAATGGCTGAATGATCAATCTGCTACCCGAGGTCAGAGACAATCCCCCAAATTGGATTCAGATGTGCATTAAGAAGCCTGCTTATGTCCCTCTCGGAAAGCCACCTGCTGCTCTGATGAGACTGAAAATGCATTGTTGGTCTTCAGAAAGGCTCAGAAAAGAAAAAAAGAAAAAGGCTGAACATGGTGACTCAATCTTGTATATCCCAGCACTTGGGAGGCTGAAATGGAGATTGCCATGAGCTGGAAGCTAGGCAGGGCTAGTGAGTTCCAAGCCAGCCAGAGTTACATAGCAAGACCCAGTCTCCAAAAACAGCCAAGAAAACAAAATGGTCTTGCAGGACTGGGACTGGGGCTGTAGTTCAGTAGCAGAGTATTTGCATAACCATGACAAGCATCCTATGTTCACTCCCCAGAAGCGGGGATGGGGTGGGGTGGGGTTAGGGTGTGTGTGTGTGTGTGTGTGTGTGTGTGTGTGTGTGTGTGTTATGATCCTGCAGCAAGTCATTCTTCCGTGTCAATTTTTGGGATGAAGATTCCAGAACCACAGATGAACTTGGGCATCCAGCCGTTCCCATGCAGTCAGAAAAGCTAAGCTTGCTCAGTATTGGGGATCTGAGAGTCATAGCAATGAGTTCCTCTTGTTTACCCACCCGACATACATACATACATACATACATACATACATACATACGCACGCACGCACACACAGGTTCTTGGAAAAGAATAGCCAATGGAAGAACAGCTCTTATTTGGTGTACACAGGGCTCTAACAGTGGCCTATTTATCATAAACCCCAACATGACTGTGCCAGACTGCTTGCCTGACAGTGAACTCCAAAGGTGAGCATAGAGGGGTTAGGAGTCTCCCAAAGGAAGTTTGGCAGGACAGACTCGTAGCATGAGAGAGTAAGTAATTATTTATCACTTAGCCACAACACACTATGTGCTTCATGTTGATTGGCTTTTTATTAATCTGGTGGGGGGCTCCATGTTGCCTGGTTTTCTCACCAAATGGTGGTCTGTTTGTTTAAATAAATGCATTAACAATAACCCCATTCATCAAAAAGGGCAATAATAGGAAAATTAGTTCAGGATAGGCTAGACAGGACATTCATTTGCCACAAACCAGTAGCACAGTTTGACTCATCACTATGAGATTACAGAGATGAACAGTTTAAGGAGCACAGGCTGAAGATTCCCTAGTCTCCCAACAAGACCCACTCTTTTGGGCTTTTTTCATGTTGAATTTGAGTTATGATATCAGATAAGAGCCTTTTTTCATATGTACAACTTAAGAAAGTTTAAGTCAGCATCAAGCTGTGCTGCTCAGGAGCCCAGACAAATGGTATTAGAGTTTTCTGCAAAATCCCAGAGCAAACATTAATACCCACAAACCAATTGCCTAATGTGTCAGTGTTTGGCTCCTCTTAGAGCTATGTCCAGGTATACTACTTCAGGCCACTTATATCAGTTAGCTGAAGACTTGACTGTTGCGGTAACAAGACTAGCCTTTGTTTTAGAAGTAAATGTAGAAATATTTGAAAATTAAAAGGTTTCGTGAAATTTCTTTCATGCCAGCTGTGGTGGCTCACACCTTTAATCCCTCTTCTCAGGAAGCAGAGGCAGGTGGATCTCTATGAGTTCAAGGCTAGCCTTGTCTATATATCAGGTTCCAGGTAAGCTACAGCTATAGGGAGACCCTGTCTCAAAAAAGACCAATAATAATAATAATAATAATAATAATAAATTTGTATATTTCAAATAACAATAATAAAATAAAAGCATTAGAAGCTG
>NW_008345902.1:33476-47730 GCF_000622305.1 Nannospalax galili
TTCAGAGCAATCCCATATCAAGGAAAGTGGCTGAATACAGAGACCAGTTATGACCTGGCTACTTGCTGGATCAGCATCATAGGTAGGCCACACAGTGCCATTCTCCCCACTGTGTGTTTGAGAAGGTTCTTAATGGAAAGTTTAAGGCAAAACAGACACTAGCCTCAGGAGTCAGACTGCCTGTCGATGACCAGCTTGGAAAACTTTGACAACAGCCTGTCTATATCATTATTCATCTTTCAAATGGGAATTACTACTAAACAACAATTACTTCTGTAGACATAGGCTGTATAAGAAGAAACCCTAAAACACAGTAACTTGATACAATGACCTATTTGTTTTGCTCATGAGTCCGAAATTTGGCTATGGCTTAGTGGGACAACCTACCCAGCACCCTCATCACTCTCTTCCTGGACAACTCAAAAGTAGCATCTGGAACCACCTGAGGATAGTTAGACCAGCTTCAAAGGAATTGCCAGTCAGAACAAGTGAACTCAATGTTGCCTGGTTTTCTCACCATATGGTAGCCTGATTTTTACAGGCATCTTCCTAGAAAGCTGAACCTTTCCTATGACCTAGCCTTGGAAGTCATGTGACATCACATCTGCTGCACTACATGGCCAGAGCAGTCACTGGCTCTGACAACACTGAAGGACAAATGTATTGATGGGAGTGGTTCTGGAAAAAATACTTCCAGACTTTTTAAAATTTTGGTTTGCTTTCTTTCTTTTATCTGTTCTACTTTGTTTTATTTTAGGTAGGATCTCATGTAGCCAAGGCTGACTTCAAAATTGTTTTGGAGCTGAGGATGATTTTGAATTCCTGATCCTCCTTGCCTCCACCTCCAAAGTGTTGGGTTTACAGGCATGTAGCACCACGTCTGGCTCCATAACTTTTATTTTAACTGCCAAAGTCATCTGGGGAATACACAGTTCACTGGGAGTGGCCCATGCTCAACCACAATCTCCACTTCTCAGGTACTCACTAATCACCCATGCTAATCATATATCCCAGCTTTGTCTCTAGGAGGGGAGCAACGGTCAGGGAGGCCTAACTCAGCTGGTCCTAGTGGGGTTTCAGGGGACTTTAAACAGCAGGTGGGTGTGTTTTCTCATTTTATAAACTAAAGAAAAGGATAACCTGCAGAGTCTAATCTTCAGGTTCAAAGACCACAGGCTACCTGGTGTTCACCAGAGCAGGGCAAGAAGCCTGAGTTTGGATTCTGGTTCTAGTTGGTTGAAGCTGTTTAGCCACTGTCCTTCTAGCCCATTCCTTACCAATGGCACTACCAAAGTCTATCCATCAGTTCCTACTTCTCTGCAGCCTTTTCAAATGTGAATAAACTCATCTTCTGTGGGTCTCTCCCTCCCCTCGTGGGTCGTTGGCCACTGATCCACGAGGACAAAGGGAGCAGAAGCGATGAATGGGTTCAGGACAGCCAGTGAGCACAAAGGCAAAAGACTTTCCGGGGAGGCAGATTCAGTGATACAGCTCTGTTTATCCACTGGGGGTCAGGGAAAATATAGTGTGGAGGCAGCAACCAACGCTTCAGCTGGTAGGTGCTCATAGTATGCTTTATTTACATGTGGTAGGGGGATCCTATCATCTGACTATAGGGCAATGCCTAATTATCATATAGAAAAAACCTGGGGGCAGTTTATTGCAGGAGTTTTATTGCAGGTAACCATGCCAAAAGTCATGTTCCAAATAAGGTCAGGCATCCGTGCTTGGTGGCACTTCCCAGGTAAGTCAGGCAGAGAGCAGGATGCCCCGGCTGAGAAAGGGAGTCCTTCCATATAGCGCCGAGCCCCTTAGAGCTATCCGGACATGGAGGACTACAACCCTAGCAGCAGGGTCCCCCAACAATCTTCCTTGATAGTTTGCTTTATTTTTGTAAAAGTGCAGAGGAAGGGTTTGGAATTGGGCCTTCTTATTTCTAGCCCTCACTATGCAACCTGGGAGAGATTGGTTACTCGGCCTCTTTGGCTCACTGGGAGGGGTGATGAGATACTATGTAATGCAGGCAGACCTGGTGCAGACTAGTGTTTGGAGAAGAGATTCCAACTGTGGGCTCTCAACATATCCAAGCCCTCTTTTTTTTCCCAGGTCGTTCTCCTCTAGGCCTCGCACTCTCAATGTATATAGATAGCATCAATCAGATCCACAATTCCAGGCTAGGCTGAGGGTACTGGTGGTGTTTTGGCTCCTTCAACCCTAGCCCCGCCTGGCGTCGCACGTAGTTGGCGCCACACAAATGCCTGGGGTTGCACAGAAGGGCAGAAGCCCCAGCAGCAGCTGAGTGCAGGAGCCTGACTGCAGTGGAAAGCTGCGGCCGGGTCGGTCCAGGGTCCGCAGGGGAGGGGCCGGCAGAGGGCGCTCGAGGAACAGGGCGGGGCCGCACCTGTGCTGCTGGCTGGGGGAAATGGGGAGGGGACCCGCGCCCGAAGCAGCTGCGCGCCCCGCCCCGCGGGCTCCTCCCCATCGCCGCGGCCCCCCGGCTGCTGCCCGGATGCGCTGCGTCCGGAGCCGGGCCGAATCGCCGCCACAGCTGTTGGGGCATCCGAGCCCGGTGCTGCCGCTATCGAGGTTGCTGCCTCCTCTGTCGCCACCGCCGCCTCCTGCACCCCTCCGGGACCCCACTGGCCGTATGGAGTCCCCGGAGGGCGCTGGTCCGGGAGGTGAGTCCGGACCCAGTGCCTGGAACCCCAGCAGCAAACCGTAGCCCCTTCCTCCGGCCCATTGACCCGCCGCTCCGAGGCCTGGAGACCCACGGGCGCCTCCAGAGCCTGCCCCGCACGCTCGGAGCTGGGCGGGGGAGGGGGACCGGGCCAGAGCCTCGGAAATGTGCGGGTACCCGGCTAGGGGAACACCGACTGTGTCTCTTTCCCCTGCTTCTCTGAGCTTCGGGTTCAGGAAGCTTTGAGAACCGCGCTCCTTGGTGGGTGGCCGCGGAGTTTAGTCCTGAGCCCCCTCCCAATCGAGGCTGTGAGCTGCGGTGGGCCGGAGTTTGGGGTCTGAAGCGGCGAAACGTAGGGGCGACGCTACCACCTTGTTCGCGGATCGGCTTTGTTCACCCCAGCGGCGACTCCAGAAACGAAAGACTAGAGGCCGCAAGAGGTTCGGGACTTGGGGCTGAGCTTGGGGTTTCGGTGAGGCTATGGCGCTTGCACCCGAGCCCGCAGGGCTGCAGGGCAGCAGTGTCCGTGCTGCCCACCTACCGTGCATTGTAGAGGGGAAGGTGTGCATGGGGTGTCGCCTCCTCACAGCCCCTGTCAGCTGCTGGGTACCCTCCAGGGTTGAGATCCTACCCCAGGTCTGCCCTCCTTGTAGTCTGACCCCAGACAGGTTGTGACTGATAAAGGGAGGAAAACTCTCAGAACCACCATCACCCCCATCCCACCCCCACGCCCCGCCCCCTTCCCTTAGATCCTTTTCCTGAAGGCTTTCCTGGGATCCACTGCCCTGGGAACTTGTATGTAAACTGAAAATCCTCTCCTTAAAGAGCCAGACTCTGTTGACATCTCCTGGATTTGAGGGATCCCAGCAGGTGTCTGGGGAATTAGCTTACTATTACGCTGCCCCCCTCCCCACTTCCCACTTCCCAGCCACACAGTGGCTTCCTCTGAACCACAAAAGGCTGTGCCCTGTGAGCTGTCCCCAAGCTGTCTCCTGTTTCTGCAGGAGGGTAGCAGTGTCCTGTCTGCGGACCTTTATCGCTCCTTTTAAGCACCATTCTCCAGCCAGTGGGATAATCCAAAGAACCTGAGTCTTCCCAGTAGTGCCTTTGTGGGTACCAGAAAGAAAAAGGTTTGGAGAATAAGGACTTGCTTTCTGAGCAGAGCTATTTCTGAGCTGTGAGATGTTGGCAAGCTGCCTGTGCCCCCCCCCCAACCTCCGTATGCACTGCTATCTGTGGAGGCCGCCCCTTCCTCTGCAGCATGGAGGGTGTACATGGTAAGATGCACAGAGTGGAGGCTTTTCTTTCCTCCTCTGGAGAAAGGAAGAACTTGCCCCAAATCTTAAGGAGACGAAGTGGATTGTTTCTGAATGCATCACTTACTGGCTTGGAGCCTCAGACACCTGATTCAGTGCACAATTTACCAGGTGCCTATTCTGTGCGGGTACTGTGTTCACATGTAGGGAGACATAAAGTAAAAGGGCTCATGCTCTTGGTAACTTTAGCACTGTTTTGTCTGCATCCTGGGCTGGTGATCTATATTTGGTGGGATTTCATAAGGCTTCATGTTGATGATTATGACTATCATATCTGAGTTACACTCTGTTTTGGAGATATAAAGCACATATCAAAGCACAGGTGGAGTTCTGTGTACCACCTCCCAGCCCCACAGGCAGGCTGGCTCATACAGACCATACCAACCTCCCTCCAGCTGTATTTTGAAGCAAATCTAGACACATTTCTAATTCAAAGTATCATTGAAATATAACTTTTGTACCTAAATGATTATCTCACTATGTAGCCCTGGCTGGTCTGGAACTCACTATGTAGACCAGATTGGCCTCAAACTCAGAGATCCACCTGCCTTTGCTTTCCAAGTTCTGGGATTAAAGGTGTGCATCACCATGCCCAGCTAATTAACTTCTTAATAATGTAGACAGACTATGGGGTTGAGGCATGTGCATGATAATGTAAAAGTTGCCCTCCTTGAGGGGGACCATCTAGGGCACCAGAACTCTGTCCCAATCTCTAAATTGGCCCCAGGGCCTATAGGGAGACAGAGAAGTCTGTGAGACTGAAACTAGATTTGAGGTCTCAACCTCTTTAAAATGCTGAACAAAGGGCCTGGATTCAGGACAGTGGTACTGAGGAAATGGGATCCTGTGTCCATCTCTCCCTCCTGGTGGCCATCTTGTTTACATTTATTTATTTACTTATTCATTTGTTCACTTGGACAGTGCTGTACATAGTAGCTGGGGCCTGGAAGCACATTATGGAACACAGGATTTGGGCCAAGTTTCCCAGTAACGAATGTGCTGGAAGTAGGTCAACAGCAAAGCATAGGTGGCAAGTTAGCCCTTAGGAAGCCTGATGGGCAGGAAACAGCACCTCAATGTCAGTCTCCACACACAGATTAAGGTAGCAGCAGCCCCAATAGAAGCAGTGTAGAGCCAGAGCCAAGGATCAGGACACTATGAAGCCCTTCCTAGAATATCAGAGAAACTCATTTGCCTCTACCTTGTCCAGGGTAACTCCAGAGGATCTGTGCCCATTCAGCTCTTGGCTCAGCCGGTCTGCCAACACCACTTGACCCTGCCCTGGCCTGCTTATCATGGTGGCTCTACTTCCTAAGTGGGTAAAGCAGCCCATCTTGCTAGTGAAGAATCTTCTTCCTCAAGAACTTGCTAAGAGGGTGCTGACAAACCTGGATGATTTCTCGGGGCAGTCATTTATTAACTTTGGGGCTTGAGATCTTTTAATACACACACACTTGGCACTCATTTTGTAACCTGCTATATATATGCTCTGGGGATATACCAATAAACTAGATAGGAGCTGCTCAGAGCTTGCCCTTCTAATAAATAAGCCCAGTCTTCTCTGGGGCTGAGCACAGGGTCTGGCATATTGTAGGTGTGCAACAAACGTTGGTGTATGGCCTTTCTCCCCCAGGTTTTCCCTATCAACATCAGCTGAGGGTTGATACCACCATGTTTTTGTTTCTATTAATGGCTATTTGGGTTTTTTAAAAAATTTTTCTGTATGAATGAGTGTTTTGCCTGCATGTATGTGAGTGTACCACATGTGTACAATGCCTGCAGAAGCCAGAAGAAAGTGTTGGATCCCCTGGAACTGGAGTTATAGATGATTGTTAGCCACCTTGTGGGTACTGGGAATCAGACCCAGGTCCTCTGGAAGAACAGCAATTGTTCTTTACCTCTGAGCCATCTCTCAAGCCCCAGAGGGCTATTTGTTATTGAGATATAATTCACATACGTTTTGAAAGATTACAACTCAGTGTTATTTCCAGAGTTGTGCCATCTTCACCATTATCTAATACTGGAATGATTTCATCACCTCCCCCCAAGTGTGTATTCATTCTCCACCCCCATTTCACTGTCCCTTGTAGTAATTTTCCATGTATTTGCCTAGTCTGGAAATTTCATATGATCAAATCATGTATGTGGCCTTTTGTTTTTGAGACATAGTCTCCCTGTAATCCCAGCTGGCCTAGAACTATGTAGACCAGGCTGGCCTCAATCTCACAGAGATCTGCCTGCCTCTGCCTCTGGAATACTGAGATTAAAGGCATGTAGTACCATGTCTAGTCAATATGTGGCCTTTTGTAACTAGCTTCATTTACTGCTGTTTTCAAAGTTCATCGTGAATAGCATGTGCCATTGTTCATCCTTTATATTGTTGGATAACACTCCATTGTTTGGATAACCCATGTTCAGTTTATCTGCACTTTAGGCTCTTGTGAGTTGCACTATTATGAACACTCACAGTCTCTGTATGAACAGTTTTCATTTTTCTTAGGTAGTACAGCAGTGTTAACTCTAGGCCTAATCTTTTAAGACACTAGACCTTTTACCATGGTGACTGTACCATCTTACATGCCAGAGTCAGTCTTGCCACTTCCTTGGATCTTGGGCTTCCACTGTCCTGGCATTTTGACTTGTTTCCATCAGGTTATTCCAACCAAAACAGTAATGGTTTTTTGTTTGTTTGTTTGTAGTGCTGGGGATGAAATCTAGGGCCTCAACCATGCTATCAAGTGCTCTGCTACTGACATACATCCCCAGGCCCCACTGGGTTTTTTGTTTTGTTTTTTGTTTTTACAGAGTCTTGCTATGTAGTCCAGGCTGGCTTCAAATTCATGATCCTCCTGCTACCATCTCTCACTGCTGGGATCACAGCTGTAGCCACCACACCAGCCTCAAGATTTGTTTGTTCACTTGTTTGTAGACAGGTCTCACCTAGCCCCTCTCCACTTCCCAAGTGCTAAGATTATAGGCATATACCATAAGATTCATGTTCTGAAGAGCAAAAATTATATCTTCCTCGGTTTTGTTTTTGGACAGGGTCTCCCTGTAGCCCCAGCTGACATGGAACTATGTAGACCAGGCTAGCCTCACAAAGATCCACCCACCTCTGCTGAGTTCTGGGATTAAAGGTGTGTGCCACAATGCCAGGCCCTCATTTTCCTTCCCTACATATTTTCTTGAGAACAAGGCACTAGGATTTATAGACTAAAGACTAGACCATAGCCAAAGAGATAGAAAAGAATCAAAACTAGATACGTTTGCCTTAAAATCTTTGGGGTACTGGAATTAAGAGATCAGTGTTGAAACACTTGCCTAACATACATGATGTCCTCAGTTTGAAGCTCAGCACCACACACACAAAAAGAGGTACTGCATCTCATCAACTCTTAAGATGTAAAAAAATATGTAAAGATGCCTTTTTTTAAACTATTTTATTATTTTTATGTGTATGAGCGTATTTTGCCTGCACGTATGTGAGTGCACCCGTGTCGTGCAATGCCGAGGAGGTCAGAAGAGGGCTTCGGATTCCCCTGGAATTGGAGTTAAGGACAGTTTGTAGCTGCCATGTGGGTGCTGGGAATCGAACCCGGATCCCCTGCAAGAGCAGTCAGTGCTCTTAACCACTGAGCCATCTCTCTAGCCCCGTGAAGATGCTTCTTATAGTCATTTCAAGAAGGCCATTATGTCTGGGAGCCTAGAACTTTGTATCAGGGGTGGAGGCTCCATGTAATCCTAGGATCTCTACTCAGTGCTGGTGTTACCAGCAGCCCTCCCCAGTGCAAGATAGGGATAGCACTTACTATTTGGCTGAGGTCCTGGATGCCCTGCCCCCTTCTCCACACACAAGACCTCAAAACATAAAGTGGAAACAGTACCAGCACATTTCTTCCCTTCCACCTAGACTTTGACCTCAATGACCTCATAAAAATATAAATGAACACTCAGTTCAGGACTCTTTGGTAGTTTCTTCCAGCTCATTCCGAGTAGAAATCATAGCCCAGAGAAGGTCTGCTTGTCCTGCACACAACGCTGCTAATGGCCCCCTGCCTCATCTATCCTTGTCTGCTTTCCTGGCCCCATTTCAATGCCCCCTGGCTGTGCCTCGATCCATGCTCCCTCTAGGTCCTTTGCATCAATTGTAGAAAGGGTGGGGATGCTCATTGACTCTCCAGAGCTACTTATCTTGCCTGGTGACATCCAGGCTAACAGCCCATCTTATGAGGGAGGGCAGGCTGGCCCAATATGCAGCTGTCAGCATGGGAGTCTGGGCCCTGGCTCCTCAGTTCAACCCTTGCTCATAGCAGCAGCTGCTCCTATCAAGTTCAGTATTCGTCACTGTGGGCTGTCAAAAATACTCCATGGGGCAATTGTACACCCAGCTCAGTACCTTCAGGTGGGGATCAGGAGACCCCAAGAAGGACCTAGGAACTAAAAAAGTAAGTTAGAGGGTCTGGAAAGGGGTCCCTGGGAACCAAGGTGATAGGTGGAAAGGACGGAAAGGCAGGTATTTTCTTCTCTAGGGAGATGGTGCCTCAGGGAATAGGCAGAAGGGGACACACCTGATTAGTTAGTAGGACCTCTAGCGTGGTACAAGGAATGACAAGGAGGCGACTGGGATGACATGAGGACATGGCAGTGGGTAAAGGGCAGCTGCTAAAGACTCTGAAGTATTCCCTGAGAGGAGCTGCCAAGATTGTGTATGGAGATACCCAAGAGTTCAGAACCATACCAGGTGATGGCTTCACACACTGGAAAGGCACCACTGGTGCTGATGTGGAACTTCAGAGCAGTCTTCGCCATAGCAGATCCTTGAGGGATTCCTGTCCTCTGACAGAAATGGATGATTGTTAAGCCAACATATGAATGCTGGGAATCAAACTTGGGTCCCCTACAAGAGCAGCAAGGACTCTTAACCACTAAGTCATCTCTCCAGCCACAAGCTGTTACACTGTTTAAAAAGAACATTCATCAAACTCTAAAATGGGGCTGGTGGTGAGGGATGGTGGGATGGCAGGGCTGCCACCTCCTACTTCATTTTCTTTCTTTTCCATTTGAATTCAACTACTACAAAGATTTTTAATAAGGAACTCAGTCCCCAGCAAAAAGATATGAACTCACAAGTGACTGTTCATTGAACCATAAGCAGACCAAAAATTAGACACACAGTATGGGGACAATGGAGCCTTGAGTTGGCAAATCTAATATGAAATTCCTACAGCAACGGCTACCTGGAGTTGGCAGTGTTGAGTGGTCTGTCTGTTCACTGTCAGATGTTCTTTGCCTGGTTACCCAGGGAGGTGGCCAAGACCTGAGAGGGAAAAGCAGCACCTCTACTCCTTTACCCGAGGCCCTGGAATTGGACCAGTCTGGAGACTCCTGATCACAAGACCCTTAGAGAGCTTGGCACACTAAGTTCTCACATCCCCCCACCAAGATCCCAGTCTGGGGGGATATGGGGTTTCCTGTGAGTGTGGAAGTGACACAGTGTCTTGTTGCAGAGATTATTAAGGAGGTCAAGGTGCCACAGGCTGCCCTGGGTGTTCCAGCTCATGGGACAGGAGATAGCTGCCATACACCTGTGGTAGAGGAAGAGGAGATTGGCATCCCAATACCAGCACCAGGGTTCCTGCAGGTCACAGAGAGGAGGCGTAAGTATCACTGACCAGCCTGGCAGCATATGTGGACCCTAATTTCATCAGGGGACAGAGTAGCCTGGGTGTGAAAGGTGGCAACACTGCCTGATGCTGAGCACAGAACTCTTGCAGTTGTGCCAAAACTGGAGGAGATGAGAAAACCCTCCAGTCTGGAGTATGCAGACTTAACAATCTGGGTTCTAGTTTTGCCTGGGTCTTGTCCTGTGCTGGCTTTATATAAAGTGCCAGTTCAGGGATGGCTGCATGGGTAGAGCACTTGATACACAAGCATAAGAACCTAAGTTTAAGCAATGTGGTGCATGCCTGTAAACCCAGCACTGGTGAGGCAGAAACAGAAGATACCCTTAGGACTTGTTATTCAGCCAGTCAAGCTAAATCGCTGAACTCCAGGTTCAATGAGAGTCCCCATTTTAAAAAATAAGGCAGAGAGCAATGGAGGAAGACACCCATTGACCTCTGGCATCCATACGCACACTTGAATGCACACATATCTGCATACTCACATGAGCATACACTTAAGATGTCAGTTCACCCATGGCCTGTGGGAAGAAGCTCCTGGGGCTCTGAGTGGTCTCATCAAGAGGGACTATACAATGACTGTGTCTTCCACACCCCCAGAGCCCCTGAGCAGTGTCTCCTCTCTGGAGGTCCACTTTGATCTCCTGGACCTCACTGAGCTGACCGACATGTCTGACCAGGAGCTGGCAGAGGTCTTTGCAGACTCTGACGACGAGAATCTTGCCAGTGAATCCCCAGCAGGTGAGGATGTCTACTGGCTTGAGGGAGAGAACACACATGAGAGGTGGGCTAGGGAAGCCCTAGGGCTTCTGTTCCCCAGATCCCTACTTTGGAAGAAAATTCACTCCAACTGTTTTGTTTTGTACTTATCACATCTACTTATTTGTATTTAGCATTACTATTTCCCCAATGATAAGTCAAGCTGTTATCCCTTGAATATATAACTTACTGAATGTGAATTTCAAGTAAAGCCAAGAACAGAGTGGGACACACTCACCAGCCTGGGCCCCTCTTCAGATCACTGACTTGGTTTCTCCACTGGCTCCCAAGGAAGAGATGCTGTCATCCTGAGTAGGGTTTATAGATAAGGCCTAGCCTCACCATCCTCCCCACCCCACCACCTGGCCCCCACGCCAGCAGGGCATGTTGGCTTTTTGTCTCAGACCCAATCCTGGTGGCCAGAACACAGTGTTCACCACCTCATGGGAAAAAAATTCTCCAATCTGTCTCCAGCTTTTAAAAACGACTTTGGTTTGACTTTCAGCTGTCCACTTTGGGCTGTGAGGTAGAAAAGCAAAGAGCTAAGAACCCATCCCCAACCCCTAGGTTAGAACATGCAGACATGGCCTGGGATCAGACCTACATACTAGGGGCCTCATGAAACTTAATCACCATCCTTCTTAAAGGTACCAGCCCCACTGAGGACTCTGCCAGCAGACCAGCTTTCACATGCTCCCCGAAGTTTGGTGGAGTACACTGTGTATCTCTGTGGAGCTATGGGCTCTGAGATATAACAGCAGCACAAAGGGGCACCTTGGCTCCACTTAATGGGTACTCTTGTCCCAGCTCTCTTCCAGGACAATTTGTCTGATCCTGGTGGCAGCCCTTCTTAGCTATCTTACCCTCAAGCAGGTATGTGCAGAGCCAGGACTAGCCTCTGACACCTTTGACTGGGCTCAAGGACCCAAGTTGTACAAAACCACTTGAAAAGTGGTGGAAGGGTGATCTTAAGACAGAGCCAGATTCACAAGGGAAATAAAGCAGATGGTCTTAAGACATAGGATGCAATGACTCCTAGGGACATCAGAAAAGTCCCTGCCCATCACATCAGAATCTCTGGTGTAGTGGCAGACCCCATATTAGAGGCATGTATGCACACCCAAGCACTACACTGACAGGAGACTGGTAGAGCTACAATGTGTAGCCTCAGCCTCCCACTTAACTGAGTTCTAAATTCCACTTTCTGTGTCCTCGCTAGGTCTACATCCACTGTCTCGGGCCGGCTGCTTACGCTCCCCATCCTGGACAAAAACAAGGGCTGAGCAGAACCGTGAGAAACAGTCCCCTAGTGACCCAGAGAGGCAGACTACAATTGTGGACACATTCCTCACCGTGGAGGGGCCAAAGGAGGACTAACCTGTCTCCATCTGTTCTGGAGTTGCTGAAGGGCTGGGCCAGATCACTGTGATGGAAAATCAGGACAGTCCTGGCACTAGAGATATACTCTACCAACCCCAAGACTTCAGCCATCACCTCCTGATACCAGGTCAGGGTCAGGGTGCCAGACACAGGCCTCTGGGTACCCCAGCACAAGCACAGCCCAGTGGCCTTAGGTCCAGCTGGCTCCTGGACCCCGAATCAGGGATGACATTGTGTGGAGTCACTACCTTGGGATAAAGCAAGGACTAGAGTGACAATGGTAGTCTGGGCCTTACAAAAATTTCTCTGTAGGAGAAGATTTCTTATCTGCCACAAGATTCCAAATAATTTGAAGTGAGAGGACCCAAGCCCATAAGAGCTACCCAGGAACCCCTAGAGGTCTTCCTCCACATGTCAATGAGCTCAAAAGCCAAAGGTGGATTTAGTGATGGCTCATGGAATGGCTCTGCTGTCCAGCCAAGTATGGGTATGTGGGTGTACCTCCCCAACATTTCCACCATGACTTAAATTTTATACCCTTCCTCTGCCCAGGGCAGGCACTGCTGGTTCCAGTGTCTCCTCCTCAGGCTTGCTTCTCCTAGTCTATGTGAAAGCCCAAAGGCTAAAGACTTGGCCCATGTCTTCCCTTAGCCCAGAACACCAAACCTCAGTAACAATTCCCCAGATTGCTTGGAAGGGCAAAG
This sequence comes from Nannospalax galili, assembly GCF_000622305.1. Classification (NCBI taxonomy): domain Eukaryota; kingdom Metazoa; phylum Chordata; class Mammalia; order Rodentia; family Spalacidae; genus Nannospalax; species Nannospalax galili. The sequence goes on from NW_008345902.1 coordinate 45,994, forward strand.
TTTACCCCTCCCCATCTTCTATCACAAGGGCATATACTGTGCCTGCCCTCCATATCCCACTGCCTAATTGCACCACCCACCACAGCCTGTCAAATGCTTGGTTGGGATGCTGTTCTGACCCTGTCTGTCCCAGGAGCAGTCAAAGGAAGGGCAGGGAAGGCAGGGCCAACCCAGCCACCCACTCTACTGTGGGATGTTGGGGCACTCCCAACACTACTTCCCATGTGCCCAAGGGCAGAATAGGCTGCTGCTCTGACCATAAATCAAAGACTGGTTTTGAAATCAAAGATTAGCCTGCTTTTTTAGTTTCCAGGCCTGCCCTGCTGCCCTCTAAAACAATTCTAGGGAAGGAAGACAGGCTTTTGACCTTATGACTGAACTGAAAAAAAAAAAAAATGCCCTGGGCTTCTGGGGCAGGGGTTGAGGATCCATGAGGCTCCTAATTTTGGAGCTACCCTCTGCCCTGTTGACCCCTGAAGGCAAATCTAAAACAAAACCCAACCCAGCAGCTGCTTTTCAGTCTCAAGGTAGCTGTGTGCCCTGGCCACACTCCCACATGCCAGGGTCTCACCCCTACTGTCCACCTTTCCTGCTGCAGCTTCCATGGAGCACATTTACAGAGAGATTAAAATATCACCATCTGAGGGCCTATGGTCTTTCTTTCTAGCTGACTGACACCAGGGTGCCACTGGGGCTCTGCTGTGGTGTTCTAGGCTGTGCTTATTTGAGCTACATTTTAGGGACAAGTGCCCTGGATTTCTAGTCCCAAAGTAATAGAACAAAAAGAACCACTAAGGAGTGACTCCTGCCAATTCCCCCAGCCAACAACAGTGACCAAGCTAAAGGAGCAGCTATTCCCTATCATGTGCTCTGCCCAGAAGCCACAGGGAAGCCCAAACCTCACTATATAAGCCCTTAAAATAAGATGAATATGGAGCCAGCCATGAGTGACCTCCTTTCTGCAGGCCCAGGTGCTCATGACTTTTCCACAGGGGCCTCAGGTCTTCCCTAGCTAGATCTACTGTAACAGGAAGCTGGTAGCCAGGTCTTCTAAAGCTAGGATACTGTGTGCATTTTGGGGGAAGGGTGTGGTTTCTCACACATTCTAAGCATCCCATTCCCCTTTCCCTTTACTCAGAGTCGGGGAAGCAGACAGGTGGAGGGCCTACCAGCCTTAGGTCTGACTAGAGAAGGACGGTTGGCTCATACCTCTAGTTGGCTGCTTTACCTGTAATTCTTGCAGTGAGATGTTTCCATGGAAGGTGAAGCAACACCAACATGGTATCACTTGCTCTGCTGTCTAGAGATACAATGCTATGACAACCCCACCCCCACCTAAGTCACATAAAATGTACAAGAAAATGGATTCTGGGGCTGAAGAGATGGCTTGGTGGTTAAGAGCAATGACTGCTTTTGCAAAGGACCTGGGTTTGCCAAGCTTTATCTATATAACACACAATAATTTGAAATACCAGATTGGCAGAACTAACCTTCTTGGGTATTTAACAGATGTACTTTGAGGTCTATAATAATTTGGTCAGAGGGACATAAAGGACACTTTTTGCTCCTAGCCCTCCTAGGTCAACTAGTTCCAGGGGACTGTGAGCATCTCTCAAAATGTCCTATAATGGTGGTGGGTCACCTGTCCTCTTGATCAAAGAGGCCGAGGAGACCCCACCAGATGGACTTGAACCAGTCTATAAAGAGGAGGGTCAACACAGAGGAATCATTTCCTCC
>NW_008345902.1:48457-64554 GCF_000622305.1 Nannospalax galili
AAAACCTACTGACAAATTATACATAGCAGATCAAGAAATATATGTCTAGGTAAGGTTTATCTGAGAACTACTGGTCTTTGCCCCATATTCATCTACATGACACACAATAATTAAAAGTACCAGACTGGTGGAACTAACCTTCTTGGGTGTTTAACAGACATGCTTTGAGGGCTATAATAATTTGGTCAGAGGGACATAAAGGACACTTTTTTGTTCCTTGCCCTCCTAGGTTAACTAGTTCCATGGGACTATGTGCAGCTCTCAAAATGTCCTATAATGGTGGTGGGTCACCTCTCCTTTTGATGAAGGAGGGCGAGGAGACCCCATCAGATGTACTTGGACCAGTGTTCTGTCTATAAAGAGGAGGGTCAACACAGAAGAATCATTTCCTTCATGCTTTCAAGTCAAGCCAACCATGGTCGAGCAGGACCTTTGAGTTATCTTCACTTAGGCAGAACTGGTAAAACAAAGGAACCAGGGGCTCCTCCCAAACCCATGGGACCCCTGAGGAACAAATACTCAAACGACATTAAGAGTAAAAATAAATCCATTTATTTGGTCCAACTGTATGGCCTTAAACACCCAAAAGGAAAGTATAACCAAAGATTAAATGGGCCAACATAATTTCATAAGAGTCCATATGTATAACAAGCAACAATGCCAGACAAGCGATACCTTCCTTTGAGTTGTTGGCCAAGGTGGCCAAAGGGACTCCCAGATAGTAACCCAGCATAGAACTGGGAAAATGAACAGCAGACCCCAATCTTATCCAAAGGAATATAGACAACTGATTACCACTAAATGAGGAACAGCTGACCCTCCTAAAACAAAGCCCTCTAGATAGGCTGACTAGATTCATCAGAAGGGCAAGTAGTGGGGAATGGCTGGGGGTGCCAACAACACATCAGACAGCAGCAGGGATCTGAGTATAAGGGCTCTAGTGGGGGGAGGGAGGCTATGGGAGGGTGCTACCTGGGAAGTGGGTATATAAATAGGGTGTATAAATAAATAAAAATTTTCAAAAAAAGGACCTGGGTTTGGTTCCCAGCACCCACCTGGCAGCTACCAACCAGCTGTAACTCCAACCCCAGGGGATTCAACACCCTCTTCTGGTCTTCATGGGCAATGCACACACATACGCATATATATGCAAAATAATAGTATTAAGTCAAAATTTATTTTAAGTACATGGATTCTGAGGCTGGAAAGATGGCTCGGCAGTTAAAAACACTGGCTGTTTTTGCAGAAGACCCAGGTTTGAATCCCAGCACCCAACACGGCAGCTAACAACTGTCCGTAACTCCAGTCCCAGGAGATCCGACAGCCTCTTCTGACCTCCAAGGGCAATGCACTACATGGGTGCACTTACCTACATGCAGGCAATACATGCATACACATAAAATAAAAAATAAAAAACGAAAGAAAATTAAAAAAAAAAAAATGCCGGGCGTGGTGGTGCACACCTTTAATCCCAGCACTTGGGAGGCAGAGGTAGGCGGAGCTCTGTGAGTTCAAGGCCAGCCTGGTCTACATAGTGTGTTCCAGGACAGCTGGGGCTACAGGGAAGACCCTGTCTCAAAAAAAGTGGATTCCTTGGGGCTGGAGAAATGACTCAGTGGTCAAGAGCACTGGCTGCTTTTGCACAGGACCTGAATTTGATTCCAAGCACCCACATGGCAGCTAATAACCATCTGTAACTCCAGTTCCAAGGGAACCGATGCCTTCTGAACTCTGCAGGTATTACATAACATGGACGCACTTACATACATGCAAGCAATACATTCATACACATAAAATAAAAATGATAAAATATTTTAAAGAAAATGGTTTCCATTGGTGAGGTACCACCAGAGCAAGAGTGTTACAGCTCTTTAGCCAACAACTTGTGAAAGACACGGGAAGGGTACACACTTGAACTAAACAAAGTGAAGGTAGCTGAACCCCACTGAGGACACTGACATGAGGTTGGAGGGGACAACATAAGTGTGGATAGATGAAGTATGTTGATACCTGAAGACCTGAGGTTGCACCAAAAGCCCCACTCAGATCACCTCAAAGGGTCTGAGATGATTTTGGCCTACTAGGGCAATGACTGAGGTTAATGGTCATCCCTGACTCCCAGGGGTGCTTATGGGAACCAACCAGTGGTCAGTCACTAGAGAGCAGTACTCCACATGTGCCAAGGCAGCAATCTCATATGACCCCATGACAATGCCAGCACTAAAGGCCCTGTCACACTTTCTACAATGTCACAGGCCTTCTGGGGCCAAGGAAACATTCCCCACCTCCTCAGCAGGAACCCAATACAGGGTCCCCATGGGATCCAAAATAGCTCAGTGAATCTTGGTTTGGTTGAGGTAATGATATAGGTTGAGCCCCAGAGATTTTAAAACTTCAATAATATACATTTTATAAATAGTACAAGTTTAAAGTATCAATCCGCTGTCAGAAATTCTGTTTTTCAGGCTCTGAAGCAAAAATAATTTAGAAAATGTACTGTACTGTGTAGTCCCAGTGTTGTCTGGTCTTTGGCAGGCCACAGAAAGAAGCTAAGGACAAAAAGGCTTATGGGGCAGAGAACAGGTCCCGACCCTCCTGGCTAGTCACTCAACAGATAGATAAGGGGTTGTAGAGATGGCTTAGTTAATAAAGTGCTTGCTGCACAAGCATGAAGTCTCAGTTTGCAGCCCCAGCATTCACAAATAAACCAGGCATAGAAGCATGCCTTTAATCCCAGCACTAGAGAGGCAAAGGAGGATCCCTGAAGCTTGCTGGCTTGCCTGTCTAGCCAATCAGAGCACACCAACGTGGATGGGCCAGTTCATGGCTCAGTGGGTAAAGGCACTAACCACCAAGTATGATGATCTGAGTTCATTATCAAAGAAGAGAACTGACTTCTACAAGTTGTCCTCTGACCTCTACATGCACACACGCATGCACACACACATAAATGTAAAAAAAAAAAAATTATGTGGGAAGCAATTGAGAAAGACACCTAATGTCAACCTCTGACCTCCAGACTTGTGTGCACAAATATATGCATACTCATACACACACACAAATTTTTAAAAGTCAAGTGACCAAAGGGGTGCCTCCCCAGAGCCAAGAGCTAACTCAAAGAGGTAAATGATGCAGATGATGGTGCAGGCTTGAGACCTGTGACCCCAGGGAGTCCTGGAGAAGTACATAAAGACACTCTCACAGAGCCCCAGGACACCAAGCATTGAGGTCTGGCAGCTCACAGTTCACCACACCCTAGAGCCAACAACAACAACAAAAAGGTGCCCCTTTCAGCCCAATGGAAGCTTGGGGCTCACAATAGCCTTCCTTTACTCAAGAGCTACCCTACACTAGGAGGACGGTTAATAAACAGTCACCAGGACCAGAGGGCTAAGCCCAGGAAAACCCTATGATTCCAACAAAAGGCGTTTGAGAAAAGGGTTACTGGGGAATGGGATTAAATTTGACACTGCAGACAACCCTCAAGGCCAGATGCCAGGTCTAGCTGAGAAAACTAAGATGGGGCAATACTGCTATAAGGCCAGGGATGGCACTCAGGATGTCACATGACCGGCCCTTCCCCTCAGCCACACACCTATAGGTGTGTTGGCTTTCTTTCCTAATGTTCTAACTCATCAGCTTCCCATCAGAACTTTAAGAACCTAGCCCTTTCCTTGATAACTGGCTTATATTTTCCATAGTTCTTCACCAATTCTTATCTATGTTGGGCCGAGGCTCCTCCTCTGAGCAATTAACTCAAAGACAATCCATAAGGTAGGAACACTAGGAAGTTGATGTTCTCTGTCTACCAATAATCTGATGTAGCTCTCAATGGTCCCAAGCCCAAACACTAGATCTAGGATCTCAAGAAAGACAAAACTCATGGCTTCAGAAGCCAGAGTCTGACTTCTTCTCCCTTCTGACCTGACTTCCTGGGTCTCAGGACACAGCTATCTCCCTAGCTAGCTGCTGCCAAGTCCTAGCTCCCTTTTCTGTGAATTCTGATGTTAAAACATCCGTTTGCAGTTGTCACCTATTTTAATTTGTTTTCCAGTTGCTCTGGCAGCAGCTCTACAAAGGCTGACCAGCACCCATCCAGCAGTGGCACATGCCACAGGCTATGTGATGCGCTCCTGTAAGCACTGCTCAGGGCCCCCTTCTTCCCGTCCCTGATTCCAGTCTTTCAGTCCCTCAGGAAGGGATGTGTCCTCCTCGAGGCTGCTGGTACCCTCTACAAATTCCTCATAGGTGGACTTCTCTGCAAAGGGCCGAGGGCCCAATAGCTCTATCATGTCGGCCTTCTCCAGCACTTCTTTCTCCAGGAGTCGCCTGCCCACCTGAAACAGATGGCCACCTGTCAGTCTGCTGTGCCCAGGACAGGGCTGTATCAGTGGCTCTGATCCAGGTCAGAACCTAACCTAAGCAGGCAAACAAGGATTAGTATGGCCTGACCACATCCCAAACTGGGACCCATGACCTGGCTGTCTCTAGGTGGAGTCCCACTCACCTTCTCTACCTGCTCCTGGCACCGTGTAAGCAGCTCCAGAGTCCGATCATATGCAGACCTGACAAGGTGCCGGACCTCTTCATCAATGAGCTGAGCAGTAGCCTCACTATACGGTTTCTCCACCACAGCCTCGCCTTGTCTGGAAAAGTCGAAGGACACCTGGCCCAGCTTCTCACTCATTCCAAACTGCACAATCTGAAATATAGGAGGAGTCCAGGATAAGCTATACCTGATATTGCTGACAGGGCCACGTGCCAAGACATCAGTTCCTTACCTGGGCATAGGCACTCTGGGTGACTTTCCTCAGGTCGTCCTGAGCACCTGTGGTGATCCGACCAAAGAACAGCTGTTCAGCTACCCTGCCCCCCAGCATCATACACATGCGGTCGAAGAGCTGCTCCCGTGTGTAAAGGTACTGCTCACGGGGAAGGTACTGGGCATAGCCAAGCCCCTTGCCCCGGGGGATGATGGACACCTGCAAAGTAAGAGCCTGAAGCTGGACAGAGGGCTCAGCAGTCAAGAGTGCATATTGTTCTTGCAGACCCAAGTTCAGTTCCCAGTCCCACAACAGGTGGCTCACAAACACCTATAGCTCCAGCTTAGGTGAAAAGGATGGCCACCTGTCAGTCTGCTGTGCCCAGGACAGGGCTGTATCAGTGGCTCCGATCTAGGTTAGAACCTAATCTAAGCAGGCAAACAAGGATTAGTATGGCCTGACCACACTTTTTATTTTTATTTTATGTATATTAAGTGTTTTACCTACATGTATATAAGTGTACCAGTGTCATGCAACACCTGCAGAGGTCAGAAGAGGGTGTCAGATTCCCTGGAACTGCAGTTACAATTGTTAGCTGCCATGTGGGTGCTAGGAATCAAACCCAGGTCCTCTGCAAGAGCAGCCAGTGTTCTTAACCACTGAGCCATCTCTCCAGCCACAAGCAGGTTCTGTTCTTGCAGAGGACCTGAATTTAATTCCCAGCACCCATGTCAGGCAGCTCACAATCATGTGTAACTCCAGTTGCAGGAGATTCTCTAGACCCTGTGGCCACCTGCACAAACATACACACACCTATATCCATATACAAAAATGTTTAAAAACAAAGGAAAAAAAGGGCTACATCTGTGATTGTGCTCTGCACATATGGGCTGGCATCTAGAAAGCCCCAGATGGACACCCAGGCCTGGAGGCTGCCAAACCCAACAGCAGACACACACAGCTTGAGAAACTGACCTTCAACAGAGGGTCTGCATGTTCCAAGAACCAGCCCACTACTGCATGCCCAGCCTCATGGTAGGCCACAGTTGTCTTTTCGCTGGGTTGTAGGACCTGGGTCTTCTTCTCAAGCCCTACAAGACATAATCCAAAGAATAAGAAACAGGGAAAGAATGTCCAACCCCCACCCCTCAAAAGGCACCTGACAGCTTGGGTAGGTCAACACACTCCATTCCCAAAGTGTAGTCAGGAACCCATCCTTCCCTCTGTATCAGACAGTCTTGCCTGAGCACTGCCTCCATGCAGCTCTCTGCTCTGAGGGAATCATTCATCCAGCCCTTACATTTGCTGCTTTAAAAGGCTGCTTTCAGCCAATGAACAGCTGCTTATGAGTCAGAGGCACTGTACCACTTTCTGTCATGTGATGAGAAGCAATATCCAAGCATGGTGAGACAAAAGGGAATATTCCCAATGTCCAAACAGCAGCTCTTACAGCAGGTACAGGACAAAGAGAAGTAGATAACAGCACATGTTGACTTGCTTAGACCTACTACTGCAATGGATAATCAATTAGCTCACTAGAGCCCCTGGGCAGCTCTCAAGAAGCTCTGATGACTATTAACACTGTTCTTCTCCACACTGTTGTTACACTTAAAAGCTCAATGATGAAGCTTAAGGATGACCTCAGTCAAACTTCAAAACTTGGTGTAGGGATGGATCATGAATACTACCACCTAACTGATCACTACCTCTAGGAACACCACCAGACCAGCCAACACAGCATGTGACACCTCTCAGTCTCAAGAGTCCCAGAAGACCCACCTGACTCCAGTTCCTGCCTGGCTAGCACAGCTAGTTGAGCTGCTCCAACCTGAAGGAGGCTACATAAATCACCTACTGGTTAGTATACTGGTTGGAGACAGGAGACCAAGCTGAAGAAAACACACTAACATTCAATCCTTTAACAGTGCTGTCCCAGGAAAGCTCAAGCAGCAGGAGTCCTGGAATGGCCCCTGCCTGGGACAGACTTTTCCCAGGAAATACCACTCAACCCAGCTCTGCTCTCCCTCCTTTCAGAGAAACTTGCTATGCCTTCTACATTCAAGCCTAATCTCATTTCCTAGAGCCCTCAAATGCCCTACATGCAGCTCACAGAGGAGAGTGAAAGCTGTCAAGAGAGCCCTAGTTCCAAATTTTGATTCAGAAAACGTGATGACGTTTCTAAATGATGAAACGAGGCTGGGCTATCAAAAACTGCCCATCCCTTTCCAAGGAATGTAGGCTCACCTCCAATGACCCTCTCGATGGCTTGTTCAAAATGCTGCTCCTGGACAGAAGGGCTAAGATGACGGGCAGCAATCAGGGCCGCTTCATTGCATACATTAGAAATATCTGCACCTACTCAGGAAAAGAATGAAGTCAGTGCTCCTGGCTGCTGGAGCTCCACCCAGGTCAACTGTATTCAAGGGAAATCTCAAGTAGAAGACAGGTTAAACTTCAGCAGAAAATTTAGACAATGGAAACTGTTTTACCAGTCACCATTTTTTAAAATTTATTTTTATTTATTTATTTTTTGGAGTGTCTTTTTGAGACAGGATCTCCCTGTAGCCACAGCTGGCCTGAACTCACTATGTAGACCAGGCTGACCTTGAACTCACAGAGATCCGCCTGCCTCTGCCTCTCAAATGCTGGGATTAAAGGTATGCGGTGACCATTCTTTATTTGCCAAATTTTCTGATTACACAACTTGTTTTCAAGATTTATTTTTATTCTGTTTGTGTGTCTGTGTGTGTCTATGTGTCTATGTGTGTCTGTGTGAGTATATGTGCATATGTGTGCAGGTGCCTGGAGAGGCCAAAAGGCAACAATAGATGCCCTTTGGAGCTGGAGTTACAGGGAGTTGTAAACCACCCAACATGGATCCTGGGATTCAAACTCTGGTACTCATGACTGAGTAGTGAGTATCAAGTGCTCTTAACCAGTGAGCCATCTCTCCAGCCCTCATTACAAAATTTTATTGAAGAATAATTCATATATCATTAAAGCATATTCATTACTGACTTATGGTAAACTTATCAAGTGTGATGGTTAGTGTTACCAACTTGACAAAATCTACATTCATTCGAGATGGGCCTCTGAGCATGCCTGTTGGAGACTGTCTTGATTACATTAATTGGTATCAGAAGACCAATCTTAATTGTGGGCAGGAGCTGTGTAAGTATAGAAAGTGAGCTGGACACTACCATGCTAAACTTGTTGCTCTTGGTTCCTGATTTTGAATGCAGTAAGACCAGCTCCATATAGCTGTCACTTTGACTTCCCCACCATGATAGACTATAACATGGAATTGTTAACAAAAATAAACAGTTGTTTTTGTCAGAGTATTTTATCACAGCAACAGGAAAAGAAACTCAGATACCAAGTTTTTCAATTATTGCCACAATTATCATAGTACAGTACTCCATTCCTTTTCAAAGCTGAAAATTTTCTATACAATGTATGCCATATATTGGTGATCTACTCATCCACTATTGGAAAACTCAGGGGTTCTACCTTTGGGCTATTACAAATAAAGGACTTATGAACATACATGAACAAATTTGAATATACATCCCAAATTTCAATGCTATTGGGAATAAATCTAGAAGTGAAATTCCTGGGTCAGATGTTAACCCAGTTTTGCTTTTGGATTTACCAAACTGATTTATATAGTAGCTACTCCAGTCTACATTCCCACTAGCAATATGAGAGTTCCAACTCTATTTGTTTCTTTGTTTTTAGTTTTTTGAGACGAGGTCTCCCTGTAGTCACCCACCAGGCCCTGATCTCAAAGAGATCTACCTGCCTCTGCTGGAATCAAAAAGCATGTGCTACCACCCCCAGCTGAGGGTTCCAACTCATTCTTAAGGATTCTTTTTAAACTATAGCCACCATGGTGGGTATGAAGCTATACCATACTGTGATTTTACTTTGAGTTTCCCTAATAATAATGTTAAGCATTTTTTCATGTGCTTACTGGCCCTTCTTTAAAGAGCTGCATATTCAAGGCCCATCCCAACTTTTCTTTGAGACAGGATCTAACTATATAACCCAGGCTAGCCTCAAACTCCTGACCTTCCTGCTTCAGTCTCCCCAATTCTGAGATTACAGGTATGTACCACCAAACTCAGTACTTCAGGTGTTCTTTTTGCTGCTAAGCCATAAAACTTCTTTATCTATTCTACATACTATACCTTTATCAGATACACGAGTTTCATTCTGTGGGTTATCTTTATCTTTTCATTCTCCTAAGTACTCTTTGATATACAAAGTTCAGCTTGTCAATTTTCCTGTTTGTTGCTTGTGCTTTTGTTCATATTTAAGCAAGCACTGACAATTCAAAGGTCTTCTGTTTTCTTCTAAGAGTTTTCATAGTTTAAGATATTAAAACTTTTTTTTTTTTTTTCGGTCTTTTTGAGACAGGATCTCCCTGTAGCCCCAGCTGTCCTAGAACTATATAGACCAGGTTGGCCTTGAACTCAGAGAGATCAACCTGCCTCTGCCTCCCCAGTGCTGGGATTAAAGGCATGTGCCGCCACACCCGGCTCAAGATATTAAAACTTTTATCCATTTTGAGTTTTTTTGCAAATGGGAAGAGTCCAATCTCATTCTTTTGCCTGTGATGACCCTGATGTCCCAGCACCATTTGAATAGACTGTTCTTTTCTCCACTGAACGGTTTTGTTACTCTAGTCAAAAAACAACTGACCATTGACATATAGGCTTCTATGTGGACTTCCATCTTGCTTCCATTAGCCTCTGTCTATCCCCAGGACTATACTGTTTTGTTTACAGTGCCTCTGTAAGAAGTTTCAAAGCAGGAAAGTATGAACCCTTCAACTTTATTCTTTTTTTTTTTTTTTTGGTTTTTTTGAGACAGGGTCTCCCTGTAGTCCCAGCTGGCCTAAACTCACTATGTAGACCAGGCTGGCCTTGAACTCATAGAGATCTGCCTGCCTCTGCCTCCTGAGTACTGGGATTAAAGGTGTGTGCCACCACGCCTGGCCACTTTATTCTTTTTATAAGACTACTTTGGTTATTAGAGGCCCCCTGCAGTTCCACTTGAATTTTAATATCAGCATTTCCATTTCTGTCTTTCTTAAGAATATATTCTGGGGGGCTGGAAAGAGATGATTCAGTGGTTAAGAACATTGGTTGTTCTTGCAGAAGACTCGGGTTCGAATCCCAGCACCCACAAGGCAGCTAACAACTGTCCATAACTCCAGTCCCAGGAGATCCAACAGCCTCTTTTGACCTCTGAGGGCACTGCATGACACAGGTGCACTTACCTACATGCAGGCAAAACACGCATATACATAAAATGAAATAAAATAAAATAAAAAGAATACATTCTGGGGCTGGAGAGATGGCTCAGTGGTTAAGAGCACTGACTGCTCTTCCAGGACCTGGGTTCATATCCTAGTACCCACATGGTGGCTAACAACCATCTGTAACTCCAGTTCCAGGGACTCGATGCCCTCTTGTAGGGAATCTGTAGTCACAGATTACATCTTTATACATTCCGCTCATTAACACAGATCCAGATCTATAATTGGTTTTATGTATTTGTTTTTAAAAAAACATTATAGGAAAAAGTTACAAACCAAAATGTTATATACTACTGGCCTTTCCATTTACTTACATAGCAAGCTCTGTTAGTGTTTCTTCTGATGGTCACAAGTTATTACCTATCACCTTCACTTCAGCCTGAAGGGTTTCCTTCATTTCTTGCAGGGCACATCTACTAGTAGAAAAACTCCCTCAGCCTTTAGTTTTATTTTGGGGTGTTTTTTTTTTTTGGTCTTTTTTTTTTTTTTTTTTGAGACAGGGTCTCCCTGTTAACCTTAGCTGCCCTTGAACTCACAGAGATCTGCCTGCCTCTGCCTCTTGAGTGCTGAGATTAAAGGCATGCACCACCACACCTGTCTTAAAATCTAATTTCTTCCTTCAGTTTTGAGGGACCCTGTTGACAGTCACAAAACTCTCAGCTAACAGTTCTCTCAGCACCTCACACATCATCAGTGCCTTCTGGCTTCCAGTTTCTGAAGAAATGGCTGTTTATCTTACTGAGTAACCCTGTACATCATGTCCCTTCTTCCATAGTATTTTCAGAGTCTCTCTTTTCTTTGGCTTTTCACACTTGGATTACAATTTATCTTACTGTGGGTCTGAGTTTGTTCCTAGTTTTGAGATCACTGAGTTTCTCGGATATGGTTTTTTTTTGGTCTTTTTGAGACGGGGTCTCCCGGTAGCTCCAGCTGTCTGGAACTCACTACGTAGACCAGTAGACCAGGCTGGCCTTGAACTCATGGAGATCCGCCTCCCTCTGCCTCCCAAGTGCTGGGAGTAAAGGCGTGCGCCACCACGCCTGGCAGATATATACATTCTTATCTTTTATCCAATTTGGAAAGTTTAGCACTGTTTCTCCAAATACTCCTTGACCTTATTCTCTACCCAGTCCTTCTGCAAGTCTAATAAGTGTGTGCTAGACCGCCACAGGCCCCTTAGGCTTCTCCTATTTTCTACTATATTCTTTCTGTTTCACAGAAAATTGAAAATTTCATTTGACCTATCCCCACATTTTCTAGTTCTCTTCTGTACGCTCAAAACCTGTATGTTCTGTTCCTCTGGTGAATTCTATACTTATAGTACTTTTCAAATTCAGATTTCTATTTGGCTCCTTATAACTTCTTTACTACCAGTCACTATTTACTGACACAGAGTGTTCCTAGTTTCCTTTAGTTCTTCATCAATGGCTTCTTTTACTTTTTTTTTTGGTCTTTTTGAGACAAGGTCTCCCTGTAGCCCCAGCTGTCCTGGAACTCACTATGTAGACCAGGCTGGCCTTGAACTCACATAGATCCGCCTGCCTAGTGCTGGGATTTGCATTTTTGTTTTGTGTTTTGTTTTGTGTTTTGTTTTGAGGGTTTTTTTTGCTGAGTCAGGGTTTTACTGTTGCCTCACCTAGCCTGGAGCTCGTTATGTAGCCCAGGCTGGCCTCAAACTCAAGAGAACCACCTGCCTGCCTCTGCTGGGATTAAAAGCATGCTCTCTTACACCTGCCTCTTTTAGATCTTTGGCTATATTTAAGATAGTTAATTTTAAGAATTTTTTTTTACTACATTTATTGGGGGGGGGGTAGGCCATGGTGCACATACAGAAGTTAGAGGACAACCTGTGGAAGTTGGTTCTTTTCATCATATAGGGTTCAGAGGGATCAAACTCAAGCTATCCGGCTTGGTAGCAGGAGCCATCTCACCAGCTTGTTTTAAGAGTTGTTTATGTTTGTGTTTCCTTGAGGACAGATTGTAACTTTTACTTCACCTGTGAAAAAACAACCTGTTTCTTCGTCAATTTTACAAGTTTCTGTTAAATCATTAATCAAAATTTTCAGCACCTATTTTCATTTTTCCTGGCACATTGTCATGCAAAAAGTATGTAGAGCTAGGCATGATGGTGCACCCTTTTAGTCCCAGCACTCAGGAGGTAGAGACAAGTGGATCTTTGTGAGATTGAGGCCAGTCTAGTCTACATAAAGAGTTCCATGCTCACAACAAACAAACAAAAAATATGTAAAGATCATGAAAGAGAACTTTAAGCTGTCTATTTTCTGAGGAAATATCCAGAATTAAAATAGCCGCATCTCCTATTCAGGGGCTAACCCAAAAGTGTACATGGGTGAAGGGGCCTTCAACACAAACAACCAATGGAATGCCATAAGCAGCAATGATTTTTTTTGTAGCTTTGGAAAGATGCAAGCAGTTCTTTCACTGTGAGAATTCCACATGGCCTCTGTTGTCAGAGATGGGGCCACAGCTATGTCCTCAGCATCTTGACACCCAAAGAGATTTACCACTCTTTTTTATGCACAATGAGTCTGGGGAGAAAAGGCACTTTTGTTTTAAGATTTAATTTTTTATTTATTTTTTATGTATAAGAGACTGGACCTAGAATTCAACAAAGCTAGGTTCAAATCCTAAGTCCTACCTAGGTCAGCCACTACCAAGGTCTTAATTAATTAATTAATTTATTTATTTATTTATATTTATTTATGGGTCTGTGTGTATGTACATGCATGTGTGTTCTGGTATGTGCAAGTGCTTGTGGAAGCCAGAAGAGGGTGTCAGATCCTCTAGAACTAGAGTTATAGGCATTTGTGAGTTGCCTGAAGTGGGTACTGGAAACCAAACTCTGGTCCTCTGGAAGATCAGCACACACTCTTAACTGCTGAGCCATCTCTCTAGTCCCCAGAAGGAACCTTGATGAGATAGCATCCTCAGATCCACACAGGGCTGGGCCAGAGTGAGTTATAGGGAAGTTCTGAGTTCTCCCTACCATGGAGCAATGCTGAGTTCCCCTGCTGATTCCTCCCCACTGAAAATCCTCACTGAGACTCAGCAGAGAAAAGCAAAATCTGGGTAATTTATTCAACTTTCTTAACTAGGCATGTAAGCAGGAATCTGAATTCTATAAGGGGAGAGAATAAGGGGTAGGAAGGATATTCTGGACAGAACACCAATGAGGCACTTCAAATGTTAACCTGGAAAGAACTTCTTATCATTGTGCCACAGATAAATGTACACTATGTGTGAGCATGCCTGGCCCAGGGCTGAGCAGGATGCTAAAGGGAGTTAGGAGAAGGCACCACTGTCAAAGTAACCCAGGTGGCAGAAGTAGCTAGCTATGGGTCAGGGGCCATGCAAATGACTTGCTATATGAACAATGAGCCAACTGTGGCTTTCAAAGTTACTCAGGAAAGGCAAGCAGGGTAGAAAACCCCTTACAAAGGTCCCCACCCATTTCTTGGGTTCAGACCACTCTGGTAGGGGAAAAAGAATCCTAGCACAGGAGATTAAGTTTTGAGTAAGAAAGAAAAGCCAAACACCTCATGGCTAGAAGCTCAAGCATACACCAAATGGTGATATGATTCATCCCTTCACTGGATCTTCTGCAGACATTATTTTGGTCTCTGTAGTAAAGCCTTAAGTCTCAACAGAATTAAAACAGGAATTGAGTAACTCAAACAGGAACCAATAAGCTTTAGGCTAAGAAGATCTCTGAGGTCTTTGAAATGTCTCAGGAGGTTCAAAGTTCTGAAGACCAGAATGAACATTTGCCCAGACAAAATGGGCAGGAGCAGCAACCACCTGACAGTATGCACAGATAAATGAGGGTACCCAGCTCCTGCTAGGGTGAACAGCTCAGTCCAGCAATACTCACCAGTGAAGCCTGGAGTGAGAGCTGCCAGCTTCCTTGACAGAGCATCCTTACTGAGGCTTTCATCCAGCTTGAGTGGACGTAGATGGACCTTGAAAATGGAAGACCTGCCTTTGAAATCAGGAGGACCTAATAAAGAAAAAATGACAAGCTCAGTTTTTATCCTCGGAGCCTTTGGAACAGGGTTCTCTAGTTACTTTACAAAACTTCAAGACCAGCAGAGGTCCCTGCCATCATCACCTGACTATAGCCAAGATGCAGTGGCAAAGAACACCTGTGCTGGACAATGTAAAAACATATCAAAACACTTTCTTGGGATGGGTATGTAGCTCAGTGGTAAGGTACCTGCCTAGTATGACCAAGGCCCTGGGTTCAGTCACTAACCACACACACACACACACACACAAAACCTCTCTTTAACAGTCTTGACACACCCAGCTTCCCTGTCAAGTTTTTATAACACTACATGAAAATAAAACCTGGAGAATATAAATAATGCTCCACCACTCCTATCTGTATGCTCTGCAGGGACAGTTGGACATTTGTTATTCCAAAAATGTAGACTGTCAGAAGACAAGACTCAGCAACAAAATCTCCTCCAAATACATGGTAAATGATCTCACTAAACATTCAGAGGCTGAAGTACAAACCCAAGAATATACTTGACATGCACTCACCAATGTAAATCTGGCGGTCAAACCGGCCAGGACGTGTAAGAGCTGGGTCAAGGATATCAGGGCGGTTGGTGCCAGACAACACCACCACATTAGTGGTAGAGTTGAACCCTATACATAAGAAAAGAGATGAATGTGAGGAAGGGCTAGGTCAGCACCAGCATCCCCTTGCTCATTTTGAGTCAGGCCCCATGCTGGCTCTGCTTCCTCTCTACTTGCCAAGTGCCATGAAGCAGGCATGAGTTTCTGCCCAGGTGCCCCAGCCCAGGGCAACAAGCTAAAGGGAAATCACATGACTTCCTGCCAGATAATTCCTGTGGAAGCTAAGCACCTATAGTGTTCACTTACCATCCATCTCCACGAGCATCTGATTTAAGGTGTTCTCCTGCTCACTCTGGCCTCCCAGATGCCCACGGCCTCGTTTCCTGCCAATAGCATCTATCTCATCAATGAATAAAATACAAGGAGCATTTTTCCGTGCCATTGCAAACATGTCACGAACCTGGAAAAGGAATCCAGAGTCTATTTTGTTACTTATATTCCAGTGACACCCAAGGAAGAAAATTCACCCTTAGCCCTCCCTTTGATACATCAGCACCTCCTAGGTGGAATGTACTCTAGCCTTGTCCCACACAAAGCTTGTAGCTATACAGGCTGACCAACCAATCCTAGACAAGTGTGCTGGCAACTTCTATACCTGGTTACCCATCCACTTACCCTTGCTGGCCCAACACCAACAAACATTTCCAGAAACTCTGATCCATTCACTGTGATGAAAGGCACATTGGCCTCCCCTGCAGTTGCTTTTGCAAGAAGTGTTTTGCCTGTGCCAGGTGGACCAGTGAGCATGGCTCCCTGCAACAGAAAAAGGACACCTAATGCAAGAGGAACAAGCCCAGTCTCCACTTAGATCTGAGTAGGAATTTGTTTCCTTATACATACAGGTGACCTCAAAACTAACAAAAGTTCCATCAAATGCACTATTTTTCAAACCTAGGACTTTTTCTTTCAAACTTTTCTGCTTCTAAAATTAATGCACAGGGCTAGGGAGATGACTCAGTCAGTAAAGTGCTTGCCATACAAGGACCTGAGTTCATTCTCCAGAACTCAAAAAAACCTAGGCATGGTAGTGCACACCTACAACCCCAGTGCTGGAGAGGAAATGATTCCTAGGGTTTGCTGGCCAGTTGGCCAACCAACAAGTCAGTCTAGCCTACTGACAAACTCCAGGCCAACAAGAGATCCTGTCTCAAAAAAACAAGGTGGCATGGGGCTCCTGAGAAATGGTAGCTAAGGTTGTCTTCTGGCTTACACACACATACACACGTGCATGTACATATATCAACACACAAAACCATAGACAGATACAGCATCAAGATGAAAGCCCCCATACCCTCACTTGGAAAAGCTCTCGCCTGCAGAATAGGTCGGGGGGGGGGGGGGGGGCG
>NW_008345902.1:65001-129018 GCF_000622305.1 Nannospalax galili
AACCCCCCCCCCGAAAAGGGGGGGGGGGGGGGGGGACTGCTGTTTCAAAGAAACAGAATACTTTCTTTAATAATTACCACCAAACTGTTCTCCAAAACAGTGGTACCAATTTGCATGGTCACTCAGGAGTGAACCACAACTGCCTGCTGAAATCTGGTCAATTAAACTTGCCTAGCCTCACAGCCTTACTGCTCTGAAGGGTGGACACACCTCATTTTGAGGGACTCTGTCAGTTGTTCAGGCCAGGCATCTCCTGCCCACTGTGCCGCTTTTCCTTCTGTGACTTACCTTTTTCTCTACTAGCTTAAGGTTCAAGATCTATGGCTAGGGAGGTGGCTAAGGTAAAGCATTTGCTGTGCAAGCCCAAGGACCTGCATGTGAATTCCTAGAATCCAGATAAAGTCAAGAAGAGCAACACATATCTATAATCCCAGTGCTCCTATGGTAAGATAGGAGGCAGAGACAGGAGAATCCCTGGAAACTCTAGCCTGGCTTACAAAGCAACAAATAGTAATAGAGGAAGCCTATCTCAAACAAGGTGGAAAGGAAGCTATCCTGTAACCTACACACATATGCCTGCACTCACACACATAAACACACACATTTTTTTTAATCCTCAAAATAAAACAAAACAAACAAAAAGGATTAAAAAGTTAGTCATGGTGGCACATGCCTTTAATCCCAGCATTTGGGAGGTAAAGGTAGGCAGATCTCTGTGAGTTCCAAGCCAGCTGTGGCTACAGGGAGACCCTGTCTCAAAAAAACAAAAAACAAAACAAAATAGAATCAATAATTCACCTTTTTTTTTGGTCTTTTTGAGACAGGGTCTTCCCTCAATAATTCTCATTTTTATGACACACCTCCACTTTTTTTTTTTTTTTTTTTTTTTTTGGCTTTTGGCAGGGAGGGTGGCATCCCGTGACACATATGTGGAAGTCAAAGGACAAGTTGCAGGAGTCAGTTCTCTCCTTCCATCATGTGGCTCCTGGGATTAGAATTTAGGTTGTCAGGCATGGTGGTGAGCAATTTTACCCAATGAGCCACCATGCTCAGTTTAATTTTTTTTTTTCTTTTAATGTTCCCATGTGGGCACATGTATGCCAGAATACACATGTGGAAGTCAGAGGACAACTTGCAGAAGTCAGCTTTCTCTTTCTATCTACCATATGGCTACAGGGATGCAACTCAAGTCATCAGGCTTGAGCAACAGGTACCTTTACTCATCTTGTCAGCCCTTTGAAAGGAGACTTTAGACCGTTTCTGCCTGACATGGTGGCACACAAGTTTAATCTCAGCATCTGAGAGACAAGCAGGGAGATCTCTCTGAGCTCAAGGCCAGCCTGGTCTACACAGAGTTCCAGGCTAGCCAGGGCTACATAGTGAGACCCTGTCTCAACAACAATAAAAAAACAAACTGTCTAGTTCAGAGTACTGGGTTACCATCAGGTCATTGCAGGTGAGAGTATAACACTAAAAAATTAAAATAGAGAAAGAGACCCACAAATCTCAAACTCTTGAGGTGCTGGAAACAATACCCTCTTTCCCATGGCACTGGTTTGACACATCTAAGCTTGTGATATGGATTCTTGAGTGGTTGGATAGATGCGCAGCAGTTAAGAGTGCTTCAGACACAGGACTAGAGTTCAGTTTCCAGCTATCACATAACAAGCTGGGCATCCCACCCAAGACTGTAACCTCAGCTCCAATGGTGATGGAGACAGGAAAATTGCTGGCACTTGCTGACTTCCAGCCTAGCCAAGATAACACTAGCCCCAAGTACAGGGAAAGACCCTCCCTCAAAGAAACCACACACATATGTATACATACACTCACATACACACACACAAAACTCTTTCTTAAGGGAGGGAGGGGAAAAAGGGAGGGAGGGAGAGAGAAATAAAGACTGCAAAAACTGAGACACCTGCACTCTTAACATTTGGCATGACTACTAAGAAGCATCTATTACATTCACATATTGTCTGACCTCAATACTCTCCAAACTATTAGACACATCCAGCCTCCTGGCTCTACTCCCTAGACTCACAGAAGAGACTAATCTTTTGTTGTTTTTGTTGTTCAGAATGTAATATCCAGTGCCGCTCAACTTACAGAGAAGAGCTGGATGAGTATAAAGCTCCTCCAAAGGTATGGGTGCCATCAAAGCAACATTTCTACTAAAAGTTCTTTGTCCTATTCCAAGCCCAGAGATGACTTGAAGCATCTGTGACTTTGTACAGGAAGCTTATCTTTCTGCTAAAAGAACCCATTGCTTCTTAAGCACAAAGAGCAATACTGAGGGATTGCCAAACCAGATCTCAAACTATGTTACAGAACCATAGTCATAAAAACAGCATCATACTGGTACAAAAACAGACATGTAGATCAATGGAGCAAAATAGATGACCCAAACATGAGTGCACTCAATTTCAGCCACCTGATATTTGACAAA
The DNA here is from genome assembly GCF_000622305.1 of Nannospalax galili. NCBI lineage: Eukaryota > Metazoa > Chordata > Mammalia > Rodentia > Spalacidae > Nannospalax > Nannospalax galili. The sequence continues at coordinate 67,451 of NW_008345902.1, forward strand.
GATGCCAAGAACAGACACTGGAGGAAAGACAGCATCTTCAACAAATGGTACTGGCAAAACTGGATTTCCGTATGTAGAAGAAATTAGACCCATATCTATCACCCTGAACAAAAGTCAACTCCAAATGGATCAAAGACCTCAATCTAAAATGTGAAATGCTGAAACTGTTAGAAGAAAAAATAAGCAGTACCCTACAAGATATAGGTGCCAAGAAAGGACTTTCTAAATCAGATAAATGTTCAGGAGTTAAGGTCAACAACTGACAAATGAAATCTCATTAAACTAAAAAGCTTCCATACAGCAAAGGAAACAACCAATCAAGTGAAGAGGAAGCCCATAGAGGATTAATACCCCAAATATACAAAGAACTCAAAAATCAAAAAAATCAAGAAAACAAATGGCTCAATTAAACAATGGGCTAGGCATCTGAACAGCGAGCTCTCAAAAGAAGAAATTAAAATGGCAAAAAACACCTTAAAAAGTGTTCAAAATCCTTAGTAATTAGGGAAAAGAAAATCAAAACTACTTTAAGATTTCATCTTACCCCAGTCAGAATGGCTAAGATCAAGAAAACAAGTAACACCAAATGCTGGCAAGGATTTGAGGAAAGGGGAACCCTTATTCACTGCTGGTGGAACTGCAAACTGGTACAACCACTGTGGAAATTGGTGTGGTGAACCCTTAAAAAAAACTAACAATTTTTTATTTTTTATTTTATGTGTTGAGTGTTATGCCTACATGTAGGTAAGTGCACCTATGTCGTGCAATGCCCACAGAGGACAAAAGAGGCCGTCCTGGAACTGGAGTTATAGAGAGTTGTTAGCTGCCATGTGGGTGCTGGGATTCGAACCCAGCCAGTGTTCTTAACCGCTGAGCCATCTCTTCAGCCCCGAGCTGTAAAGTCTTATAAACACAATAATGACTGGCTCAGCAAATGATCTCTATTGGTGCAGTAGTGGCACTCTTACCATGAGGATAATCAATAGCTATCTAATTGGACTTAAGGCTGGCTCAATGGGAGGAACCTCATATATGGTACTGTAAACATAGTCAAATACACATAGCTGGAGAGGTCACAGATCCTACAGATAAACCTACTTTTGTCACATCCCTACACCAATGTGATTTCTTACACTATTCTAAATATGTATCACTATATTTACAGACAAGTGTACTTCTCATCATTCACCAATAAAAGCTTCTTTTTGAAACAGATGGAGACTATTGAGAGAGTTTCACAACTGGTCAAACGCAGAGAATACATGTCTGTGAGATGTCCAGCCTTAAGTGACACAACTACAACACAACCTCTATACTTAAGGTCCAAGGAACATAGTAGGACAGGAGACAGAAAGAATATTAATGCATCTCTCAACTCTCACCAGCAAAGCTTCCTCAAGCAACAGATGGTGATTAACCCAGAAAACCACAAGTGGCCAAAGTGGAAAGAGTAATAGACTGCAACATGCTTATCCCTGGGTAGAACACCTATATTAAACCTCTGCCACTTAGGATTCAGGAATCACTGAAGAGAGGGTGGAAAGACTGTAAGAGCCAAGAGTGGTAGAAGACCACAAGAAAACATCAGTTTTTCAGGCAGCTGGCAAGTTACTCATATGAACTTACAGCAATGGTGACAGCATGCACAAGACCCACACAAGCTCAAATCAGACAAAAACCCAGTACAGAAGTGGGGAGATGAGTAAGAAGCCCCGATATTAGCTGAGAAACTAGTGGCAACCAATGACTACTGGGAGAGGGAGAGTTGGGTTTTTTTAAGGGAATGACACTAGATAAATTGACTAGGTTCCAGTGGATGGACTCACAAGGGATATTTGGGGACACAAACTTGTCTTCGATAGGTCTTAATATATATGACATAATATATGAAATCCAGTGGGGGGAGGATTATGGGGGGGCTGAAGACAGAGGAGGGGGTCTAAATATGATCAAGATGTACTATATGAAAGTCACAAAATTTCAATTGAAAAAAAAAAAAGGCTCGGGCGTGGTGGCACACGCCTTTAATCCCAGCACTTGGGAGGCAGAGGCAGGTGGATCTTTGTGAGTTCGAGGCCAGCCTGGTCTACATAGTGAGTTCCAGGACAGCTGGGCCTACAGGGAGACCCCGTCTCAAAAAGACAAAAAAAAAAAAAAAAAAAAAAAGAGAACCTATACCTTATGTGAGGCCCAGAAAAAGTATCTATAACTAGGAAAAAAGACACCAGCAGATAGACTGGCCCTCTACTTCCAGCAGCCATCCTTCTGCATACCCTTGTTCCACTGTTGGGTCTTCAAAAGCAAAGCTGAACACTCTGGATAATAAAACAAGGCAAATTGTCTTTTAAAATGCTGTTAAGCGGGGCATGGTGGCACACGCCTTTAATCCCAGCGAGCAGGAGGCAGAGGCGGGTGGATCTCTGTGAGTTCAAGGCCAGCAAGTTCAGGCAAGCTGGGGCTACAGGGAGACCCTGTCTCAAAAAGACCAAAAAATAAAAATGCTGACAAGTGAAGCTGGGTGTGGTGGAACACACCTTTAATAAGGCAGCACTCAGGAGACAGAGGCAAGCAAATCTCTGAGTTAGAGACCAGCCTGGCCTACATAACAAGTTCCAGGACAGCCAGAGCTACATAATGAGTCTGTCTCCTCCCCTTCCCACTCCCCTTCACCTCTCCCCCTACCCCCCGGATTAGAGAGAGAATTTAGAGGTGAAGAGTGCTTATTGCTCTTGCAGAGGGTCCTAGTTCAACTACAACACAACCTCTACACTTAAGGTCCAAGCACCACATCATGCAGCTCAAAATTGACTGTAACTCTAGCTACAGGGTATCTGACACCTCTGGCCTCTGCACTTACATACACATACCCACACACAGACATACATACATACATACATACGTACATACATACACATAATTAAAAATTTGGGGGACTGGAGAGATGGCTCATAGATTAAGAGCACTGATTGCTCTTGCTGAGGACCCGGATTCGATTCCCAGTACCCACATGGCGGCTACAAACCATCCTTAACTCCAGTTCCAGGGGAATCTGACACCGTCTTCTGACCACTGCAGCACTGTACAACATGGGTGCACTCACATACATGCAGGCAATACACTCATACACATAAAATAAAAATAATAAAATAAAATATACTTTTGAAAAATTTGGGCTAGAGACATGACTCAGCGGTTAAGAGCACGGACTGCTCTTGCAAAGGACTCAGGTTTGAGTCCCAGCACCTACATGGTAGCTAACAACTGTAACTCCAGTTCCAGGTGATCTGATGTCCTCTTCTGACCTCCGAGAACATTGCAAGACACAGGTGTACCTACACACATGCAAGCAATACCCTCACAGACATGAAATAAAAATAATGAAGTATTTTAAAAATAAAAATGAGCTGGAGAGATGGCTCAGCAGTTAAGAACACTGACTGTTCTTGCAGAAGACTGGGGTTCAAATCCCAGCACCCACATGGCAGCCAACAACTGTCTGTAACTCCAGTTCCAGGGGATCCGATAGCCTCTTCTGTCCTCCATGGGCACTGCACAACACAGGTGCACTTACCTACATGCAGGTATAACATTCATACACATAAAATAAAAATAATTTTTTTAAAATATATTAAAAAAAATAAATCTTTAAAAATGTTTTAAAGCAAGGAATACACTCATACACATAAAATAAAAATAAATAAAATATATTTTTTAATGTTTTAAATTGGCTGGGCATGGTGGCGCATGCATTTAATCCCAGTGCTCAGGAGGCAGAGGCGGGCAGATCTCTGTGAGACCAAGGTCAGTCTGGTCTACATAGCAAGTTCCAGGCCAGCTGGGGCTATAGGGAGACCGTGTCTCAAAATTTAAAAAAGAAAAATGTTTTAAATTACTTAATAAGTATGTGGCAAAAGGATGTTAGGATAAAGTCATAAAAATATACAAAGATTCTACCTCAGACTACTGTTTTGCTTTTTGTGGGGTTTTGCCTGCTTGTTTGTTTTTTCGGGAGTTTTGTTTTTGTTTTATAGTACTTTTTGTTTTGGTGGTGCTGAGAATCAAATCCAGGGCCTAATACACAGTAGGCAAACATTCTATTACTGAGCTACATCCTCACCTCTATCAGACTACTTATTTTAATTAAGTTCTTGCTTTAATTTAGAGAACCAAACTTGTTGATAGTATATGATTCAAGCAGGATATTTAACAAATGATTTGGAGCTGGTGCCACCATGCCTAATGACCTGACTTTGATCCCCAGGACCCATACTAGGGAAGGAGAAAATAAGTTCCCAAAAGTTTTCCTCTGACCTCCATACATGCCATAGCACATGCTTGTATAGATGCATGTACATAAAACAAATAAAATGTAATTTTTTTTTTTTTGGTCTTTTTGAGACCAGGTCTTCCTGTAGCCACAGCTGGCCTAGATTCACTAATGGAGACCAGGCTGGCCTCGAACTCAGAGATCTGCTTGCCTATGCCTCCCGAGTGCTGGGATTAAAGGCTTGTACCACCACACCCAGCTAAATGTAATATTTTTAAAAAATGATTTGCTGGACATGGTGATGCCATGTCCTAGTACTCAGAAGGCAGAAACAGGCAGATCTCAGTGAGTCTGATGCCAGGCTGGTCTGCTTAGTAAGTTCCAGGCTACATAGTGAGACCCTGTCTCAAAAAGAAAACAAACAAAAACAAAGGATGTGATCAGTGGAACTGACTAGCCTGTAAATGAAGAATAAAGCAATGTGCACCTGTGTTCTAAACCATACTTCAAAGGGATATGTCTTGTTCCTACGTCCACAATCTTAGAGATTTTAAAATCTAAGGAATTTTGGGGCTGGCATGATGGCTAAGTGGGTAAAGACACTTTCTGCCAAGCCTGACGTGAGCTTGATCCCTGAAACCAACATGGTAGAAGAGAACTGACTCCTATAAATTGTCCTCTAACCTCTACATATACACTATGGCATGGGGTTGCACGCACACACAGGAACACGCACAATAAACAGTTTTAACAAAATTCTACAGAATTTTAAGAATTTTAAGTCCAAGGAGGTAACTTAGTAAAGTGCTTACCACACAAACATTAGAATCTGGTGGTACATGCATTATTAATTCCAGTGCTGAGGAGATCAGTGGTTCCCTGAAGCTAATTTTCCAGCCACTCTAGCATAATCAGCAAGCTTCAAGTCCCAGCAAGAGCCTATCTCAATAAACAAGTTAACAGCTACCGAAGAACACTCAAGGGTTGACCTCTGGCCTCCTCACATACCTGCACGCACGCACATACACGCACACACACCAATTGTATATGGACATGGTAGTACATGCCTAACCAGCATTTGGGAGGTGGAGGCAGGAAGATCAGAAATTCAAGGTCTTCTTGGTCTATTTGGCTAGTTTAGTGAGTTTAAGGCTGGGCCCCATGAGACACTACCTCAAAAAAAAAAAAAAAAAAAAAAAAAAAAAAAAAAAAAAAAGGAACCAGAGAGATGGCTCGGCAGTTAAGAGCACTGGCTGCTCTTACAGAGGACCTGGGTTTGGCTCCCAGCACTCAAATGGCAGCTAACAACCATCTGTAACTCTAGTTCCAAGGGATCTGAATGCCCTTTTCTGGCCTCCACAGGTACTACATGCACCTGGTGCACTTACATCCAGTAAAAACACTCATACACATAAAATAAAAATTAATAAATTTTTAAAGAAATAAATGAAAATAGGGGACTGGAGAGATGGCTCAGCAGTTAAAAGCACTGGATGCTCTTGCAAAAAACCGGGGTTCAATTCGGTGCACCCATATGGCAACTAGCAACCATCTGTAACTCCAGTTCCAGGGGAATCCAATGTCTTCTTCTGACCTCTGCGGGTATTGCACAAGACGGGAGCACTTAACACACATGCAGGCAATATACTTCTACACATAAAATAAAAATAATAAAATATTTTTAAATAAATAAATTTAAAAGTTCAAGTATGGTTTATTTATGCTTGTGTGTCTGTGTGCATATGTTTTCATGGAAGCGCAGGGGTGCACATGGAGACCAGAAAACCTGGGCATCGTTCTCAGGAATGCTGTCTACTTCCTTTGAGACAGGATCTTTCACTGGCCTGGACCGCATCAATTAGGCTAGACTGGCTAGTCAGTAAGCCCCAGAGATCTGCTTGCCTCTGCCTTCCCAAGGCTAGGATTACAAGCCTATGTCACCATATTCAGCACTTTTACAGGGATCAAACTCAGGTCCTTGTGCTTGTAAAGCAAATATTTTACCAGTTAAGCTGCTGACCCAGCCCCGTTTTTGTTGTTTTTTAAATGTGGTTCTGTTACTTTTTTAAAGATTTACTTATTTATATTTTATGAATATGTATACCTGCATGTATGTGCACCATGTGTATGCTTGGTACCTGCAGAGAGCATTGGATACCCTAGAATTGCAGTTACAAACAGTTGTGAGCCACCATGTGGATACTGGGAACTGAACCCATGTCCTCTGCAAAGTAAGTGGTCTTAACCACCGAGCCACCTCTCTAGTTTCATTTTGGAGTTTTTTTGTTTGTTTACTTTTGGTTTTATTTATTTATTTATTTATTTTTCTTTGGTTTAAAATGGTTTGGTTTTTTAATTGGTTTTCTGCAACAAAAAAATGAAACTATAACAGTTTTAGATTTTCAAAAGATCCTCATTTTTGTCACTGGAATTTAGGTTTATTTTTAGTCAGATTAGACAATTTTTCTAGGTAGAACAGATATGAAATACATTAAGTGTTATGCATAAAGCCAGATGGAGTCAAGGGAACTGTCTGTCCCTTACAGAAAGACTCAGGATTTGATGAGAAATTTCCCAGACACAACTTTCTGAGATGTGCTCTAACGAAGCTTTGTGTCTGATTAAGAGCTGCCTTTGAGCTTTCTTCTTCAGCACCCTTGAGCTTCTTTTGCTATTTTGTGTCTTAGAAATTCAATTTTGCAAAGTTGAGTTCAAGAATCTAGATAAATACACTGTATATGCACCTCCAAGAGAATATTTTATGTGTATAAGTGTATTGCACACATATATTTAAGTGCACCCATGTCATGCAATGCCTACAGAGGTCAGAAAAGGTGTTGGATTCCCTGGAACTGGAGTTACAAATGGCCACCATGTGGGTGCTAGAACCTGAACCCAGGTCCTTTGCAAGAGCAATTAGTGCTCTTAACTGCTAAGCCATTTCTCCAGTCCCCATTTTGGTTTTTTTTTTTTTTTTGGAGACAGAGTCTCTTACTCTAGAACACAGGCTGGCCATGGACTCACTATGGCCGAGGCTAGCCTTGAACTCACAACAGTCCTTCAGCCTTCACCTCCCAAGTGCTGGAATTATAGGTGTGAGCTGCCATACTGAACAAATGGGGATTTTTATTGTTCTACTCTGCAGATACTATTTCCATCCTCTACTGTGATTAACAGCAATACAAACTCAGGGCAAAAAAAAAATAAAAACCCAAAAACCTTTGTCAAACATTTGTCTCCTAAATCACAGCCATCTGTAGCTTTTATTTGGAGCTCAGAATATTCCTGTTTCCCGAAATTAATACCTTTGGAATTTTGGCTCCTAAGTCCTGATACTGCTTTGGGTTCTTCAAGAAATTCACAAACTCCATAATTTCCAATTTGGCTTCTTCACAGCCAGCTACATCTGCAAATCGCACATCAATGTTGTTCTTTAAGATCTTGGCTGTTGTCTCACCAACACTGAAGAGGCCCCCTCCTCGCCCACCACGACCATTCCCCATTGGGCCTCTCCTCACAGCATAGAGGAGAATTCCAACCAGGAACAGAGTGGGCACTAGATTCCGGAGAAAAGAGCTGAAAAATCCAAGAAAATCATTCATTACATTCACTTAGCAAAAGGCCAAAGTTCTAGTATTAACCAGGAAGCAAACTGCTCTAGAACATCCATTGCACAAAGAAGGCAGTTTCTAAAAATGTCCCAAAGCATGCCTGGAGAATGAGCCTGTCCAATCCTGATGGCATTCTGCCTACTCCAACCCACCTTGTAGAAAGGCAAGAGAAGGCTACAGTCTTGCCTATGATCAGATAGCCTTGACAAAGCCTTAGCCATATCCCTTTCCCAGGAGACCCAGACTCAGCAGTATCAACACTTAACACCTGTTTTGTTTATTTTTCCCATATAATACCTTTTAAGGCTGACTAGCTAAACATTTTCTTGCTTTGATTCTCTTTGCAATAAACAGACATAATCAAGAGCCATGGTATACATCTCTAATCCCAATGACTTGGGAGGCTGAGACAGGAGGATCACTTAAACCCAGGACTTTGAAATTCACACAGGTAAAAGAATGAAAATTCCATCTCAAAAACAAAAAACAATTTTTAATTAAAAATAAAAATAGGTAGGCATGGTAGTGCACACCTTTAAGTTAATTAAATTAAACAGCCGGGTCTGGTGGCACATGCCTTTAATCCTAGCACTTGGAAGGCAGAGGCAGGCGGATCTCTGTGAGGCCATCTGATCTACATAGTGAGTTCCAGACCAGCTGGGGCTACAGGGAGACCCTGTCTCAAAAAACAAAACAAAACAAAAAAGAAAACAAAAATAGACTAAATTGCTGGCTGTGTTAGTGCATGCCTTTAATCCCAGCACTCAGGAGACAGAGGTAAGTAGATCTCTGTGAGTTCTAAATCAGCCTGGTCATCTACATAGCTTATTCCAAATCAGACAGTGAGACCCTGTCTCCAAAAACAAACCAAAACAAAAAAGACCAAAATTCCTTTACTAATGAGACTGTAAATATTAGTAGGTGTCTATGTCAAAAAAAGAAGCACGCTCAAGGGGCTGGAGAGATGGCTCAGCGATTGAGAACACTGGCTGTTCCTACAGAGGACCCAGGTTTGATTTCCAGCACCCATATGACAGGTAACAGCTCCCCTGACTCCAGTTCTGGGGAAATCTAACGCCCTCCTCTGACCTCCACAGGCACTGCACAATATGGGTGCATTTAAGATATATGCAGGCAATATACTCACACACATAAAAAATAATAAATAAAAAAGAAGCATGCTTCAAAATGGTTAGACATTGAATTTTTACTTCGTGTTCAGAATCAGATGCCTTAGACTACAGTTTCCCACGGTCCTCCTCATCCCTGGAACTCACCCATCATTCTCAGTAGTATAGACTATAGCAGCCTGATTGGTGGGCTCAATCCCCAGTTCCCACTGAGCAGACTCCAGGTTACGTTCAAAGGTGTCAACACTACCTATGTTAAACCACACGAACTTCTGCAGAGAGCAAGAGTAAGTTTAGGCTGTACCACTGTGTCCCAGAGGGACGTGCCCAGACATACCTATTCACAGTCTGGGTTCTCATTTACTCACTCCCCTCCCAGAAAAGCCTCTTTTCCCTAGCTCTGATCTCTACACATGGAAAGATCCCATCCTAAAGCTAGCTCTAAGGCTAACTACACATGTAACAAAAGCTCCTAGATCTAGCCACACAAAACTTCAGGCTAAGGGCTGGAGAGATGACTCAGTGGTTAAGAGCACTGGCTCTTCTTGCAGAGGACTTGGGTTTAGTTCTCAGTACCCAAATGGTAGCTGACAATTGCCTATAACTCCAGTTCCAAGGGATCTGATGCCCTCTTCTGGCCTCTGCAGGCACTGGTACACTTTACATAAATGCAGGCAAAACACTCATACACATAAAATAAAAATAACAAAATTTCAGGCTGCAAGTTCTAGACAAAATATAAAATGCTGCAACAATAGCTGGTTTCCCTTTGTCTTTTTATTCTCTACTCCCAAACTCTGACAAGTAGTACTTACACATTACTTGGCAAAAATTATAAGGGTTCTTGTATTAACCACTGTTAATTCAAGTCAATGAGATAAACCATCATAATTAACATGGGCTGTTGGACAACTGGGGAGACATTTTACTAACTACACTTCACAGGTTTCATTTCTTTTGGTTTTGTTTTTAAATATTTTATTTATTATTTTTATTTTATGTGTATGCATGTATTGCCTGCATGTAGGTAAGAGCACCCTTGTCGTGCAATGCCCACGGAGGACAGAAGAGGCTGTCAGATCCCCTGGAACTGGAGTTACAGACAGTTGTTAGCTGCCATGTGGGTGCTGGGATTCGAACCCGGGTCTTCTGCAAGAACAACCAGTGTTCTTAACTGCTGAGCCATCTCTCCAGCCCCAGGTTTCGGGTTTTTTGTGGGGTTTTGTTTTTTGGGTTTTGTTTTTTTTTTTTTTTTGGTCTTTTTGAGACAGGGTCTCCCTGCAGCCCCAGCTGGCCTAGAACTCACTATTTTGACCAGGCTGGCCTCAAACTCACAAAGATCCACCTGCCTCTGCCTCCCAAGTGCTGGGATTAAAGGCATGTGCCACCACGCCCAGCTTACACTTTTTTAAAAAATATATTATCTGGGGGACTAGAGAGATGGTGCAGCAATTAACTGGTGGTTCTCAATCATCTGTAACTCTAGATCCAGGGGATCTAATGTTTCTGCTCTCCATAGGCACCTGTACTAACATGCACATACCCACACACAGATACAATAGACATAATTAAAAATAATAAAAATAAATATTTTTTTAATGTATCTGGGACATTGGGCTTTTAATGCACACCTTACCTCAGATGTCCCAGAAGCAGGAATAACACGCACAAATTGTTTATTTACAACTTCCAGTCGGTCCACCTAGAAAAAAGAGAAAAGCAACCAAAAGAGCTGAGGAAGTAAGCAGGACATTCAAGCTGACCATAAGCATTGTAGCTCACCTAGAGCTCAGAGACAACATATCGTCTGCAGCCCAGTCCAAGTTTCATTTTCCTGCTATCTTGGATATGTTAGCCTGGGGTATGAATCTATTTCCATTTTAATAAACAAAAACCAACTCAAGAAGTTTCTCAAATTTAGTACATCTGCGCTCCATTCCAGACTGCCTTAAAACGCTAAATATGAACTTTAGGTGTTTTTTTTCTAATTCTGTGAAGAATGTCATGGGGATTTCGGTTGGGATTGCATTGAATCTATATACTGCTTTTGGTAGGACTTCTCATACACAAAGATTGTCTGCGAATTGCCGAAGCCTAAGTGGCACATCTACAATGCAACCTCTGTACCTAAGGCTCATGAAACATAGACCAAGGGGTAAAGAAAACACTAATGCACCTCCCAATTCTCATCAATGAAGTTCCCTCACGCAACAGAGGCCAGGAACACAAAAGGTCACAAATAGTCAAAAGGTAGAGAGTAAGAAGCTGTAGAGTGTAGGTGTAGGTCCTTAGACAGGATTCCTATATTAAAACTCTACCCACCCAGGGCTCAGGGACCATTGCAGAAGTGGGGGCAGAAAGATTATTAAGAGCTAGGGAAGAGGGTGTGTGGCCATATGGAAATAGGGTCCTACAGATTCCTGGGACCTTGCACATATGAACCTATAGCAATGGTGTCAGCATACACAAGACCCATGCAAACTCAAGCAGACAAAAACCCAGTACAGAACTGTAGAAATGAGCAGCAGGCTCCAATTTTAGTTGAACAATTATTGGCAGCTAATTACTGCCCAGTGAGGAAGAGCTGATCTTCTTAAAGGCTGACTAGACCTTAGTGGATGAACTTGCACTGAGGGACATCTGAGGACACTAACTTGACATGATAAGCCTTAACACAAATGACAGAATATATGAATTCCGGGTGGGGGGGGGGGCTATGGGAGAGTGACCATGGGGAAGGAGGTATAAAGATGATTAAGATTTTCTATAAAAAAAAATACACAAAAAATTCAATAAAAATTTACAAAAAAAGATACAGAATTTCTTAAACAACAAAAAAACCTCAATCAAATGTAAGTCTTATACCAACATAAAGTTAAAATCTTTGTGTGTATATATATATATATATATGATGTATATGTGACAATTTCAGGTGTCAGTCCTTATCTTCTACCCTATTTGAGACAGTCCCTCTTTGTTTTTCTGTTGCCTATGCAAGCTACCTAGTCTACAAACTTCTAGGGGATGTCTGTGCCTCCCATCTCCCCAAAGAAGCACTAAGATACAGAGAGCCATGCTATGTGTCCAGCTTTTATGTGGATTCTTGGGATTTGAACTCAGCTCACGCTTGCATGACAAGTGTTTATATATACTGAGCCATCTCCTCGCTTAGTACAGTAAAATCTTGAGGACAGAACTCATTTAGAAATATTCTATCCATCCAGATGTAGATGCCACACATACAAAAAAAAGGGGTAAGAATAAAAAGTAGTCCCAAGAGGCTCATGAGCCGCCAGCAACTGTATGGCAGACTAACGTATGTATGCCTCTGAAAACAGGAAAAGAAAGGAAAAAAAAAAAAAAGACATGGTGACTAACACCTATAATCCCAGCACTTAAGAAGCAGGATTGCTTCACATTTAAGACCAGCCTGTGCTACATACTAAGTTCCAGGTCAACCTAGGCTACAGAGTGAGAAATCTTGTCTCAAAAACAACAGAAGAGAGGACTGGAGAGATGGCTCAGCAGTTAACAGCACAGGCTGCTCTTGCAGAGGACCCGGGTCCAAGTCTTAGCACCCACATGGTGGCTAACAACCATCCATAACTCCAGTTCCAGGGAATCCAACACGCTCTTCTAACTTCTGTGGGCACTGCATGAGTGCACTTACATGCAAGCAATACATTCACACACATAAAATAAAAATATTTCAAAAGGAAAATCCCCCAAACAGAAAAAGAAACCACAACTTGAGGGTACAATCCGTTTTGTAAGTAAAATGATACAGCAGTCTTCTTCTTGTTCATAAAACAATCTTTTTTTAAGATTTACTTTAAGCCTTTAATTCTACCACCTCAGTCAAAGGCAGGCAGACCTAAGTTTGAGGTCAGCCTGATCTACATAGCGAGTTCTAAGCCAGCCAGGCTTCACAGTGAGACACTGTCTCAGAAAAATAATTTCTATTAAATTTATGTGTACGTGTATATGTGTTTCTAACTCGTGTGGGATTACCTCCAGAGGTCAAAGAGGGTGTCAGATTCCCTAGAGGTAGAGTTACAGGCAGTTGTCAACACCTGACATGGGTGCTAGGAACCAAACTTGCATCTCCTGGAAGAGCAAGTGCTCTTAACTGTTGAGCTATCACCAAAATATTCTTTTTTATTTTATTTAAGTTTTTAAAAATTTATTTTTAAGCCAGACATGGTGGCACACACCTTTAATCCCAGGACTTGGGAGGACAGGTGGATCTCTGTGAGTTTGAGGCCAGCCTAGTCTACATAGTGAGTTCCAGGCCAAGTGGGACTACAGGGGGACGCAGTCTCAAAAAGATAAAAAAAATTTATTGATTTATTCTTGCTTTATGTATGAATGTTTTGGTTGCATGTATGAAAGTGTACCTGTGCATGCAATGCCTGAGGAGGACAGAAGAGGGAGTCGGATCCCCTGGAACTAGAGTTAGCTGCCATAGGGGTGCTGGAAACCAAACCCAGGTCCTCTGTAAGAGCAGCCAGTGCTCTTAACTCCTGAACAATCTCTCCAGCACCCACCAAAAACTCTTAAACTATTACATTACTTCTCTTAGACACTAAAGGAAGCCTTAGGGCTGTATGTCTATTGTAAACATGCTCATAAGGAAGAATTCTCTCAACCATAATAAAACAGCATGTCATACACTTGAGAAAGTGAAGGAAGCTCTGGAATCTGTTCACAATCCATGCAAGGAAGACATCCTGGGTTCAAAACCCCTGTCTTACCCATCTCACAGAACACCTAGAGGTGGCAGGTCCATGGGCAGGGAAGGGCTACATCAACTCTACCCCCAACTACTCTAAGGGGAACTACCAAGCACTTCTTTAACACAGGTTTATATTCAGTGGTCAGAGAAAAAAGCCTTGGCCATGAACCCTGGTAAAAAAACAGAGTCCTGACAGATACCATAAAACAAAAGATCTAAACAGAACATCTCCCTTTTGAGGACAACTGAGGGGCAAAGCACTTGATCTTACTCAAGTTTACACTGAATCCTGAGCAGTATTTGACCCAACCTCAGCATCCAGATGGACAAACCTACATCATGAGGAAAAGAGAGTTCTGCTGATGCCATGTATATGTTTCTCTGCAGAGACATGAAACCCTACCCCTCTATCCAGGGCTGGTCTGCAGGGGCCATGGGTACAGTAAGGGAAAGAAAAGACCTGAATCAGATATGAGACTAAAATTGAAAGACCTGAATCACATATGAGACTGAAATGAACAGTACTAAGTTTTAGAAGACAAGGCTATAAGAGATAAAGCCAGGACATGATATTAGGGCAATTTCTACCCAACCACAAAGTAGGCCCAACACTACTCTGCTACATAGTTCTTGTGAAAGTTTCTGTGCCTGAGTTATGCTCCAAGGTAGTTTGCTGGGGATCTTTATCACACAGAAGACTGACTTTCAGTCCCTCCCAGAGTTTACAACTTCTTCAGGGTATTGCAAACCTCCCACACAGACCCTCCTTCCTGAGTAGGCAGACTATAAATCTCCTCACCAGACCTCTGGCCAGATAATACTGTACAAAGTGCTTCCAGGTGATCTCTTTTCCAGGATCTCGGAAACAGAAATACAAAAAACCCACAGCAACACCTGCCCCCAAAACAGCCAGATTTCGGAAATCCTTGTCGTCCCCAGGAAACTTCCCCTATGAAAGAAGAAAAGATAACACATTTTCCAGTTAAATGAAAAATTGGGTGGTTCCTTTTTAAAAAATTTTTATTGGGGGGAGGGGGGGCTGGAGGCCAGAAGACGGTATTGGATCCTTTGGAACTGGAATTATAGGCATTTCTAAGCTACCCATTATGGATGCTTATGTCCTTTGCAAAAATAGAAAGTGCTTTTAAACACTGAGCCTTCTCACCAGCCCCTATTTGTACTTGTTTGTGTGTGTGTTTATGTGTGTGCGCTGAGACTGAATCCAGGGCTTTGTGTAAGCTAGCTGAGAATTCTAGCCTAGCCACTGACCTAGGCCCCAGCCTTAGGATAGCTTCTTTATGAAAATGGCAATTTATCATTTCAGATATTATTAGAGAAGTCATCCAACCCTTCCCTTCTGAGCTATGGAAGGGGACCAGGTGCACAGTGAAACTGAACCATTCTTCTCAGGAAGAAAAATCTATACAAAAATCACACCTCAAACCTGTAGTTCACCAGAGACTCCAACAGAAGAAAAACCCATGAAGAGTTCTGCCTATACAGATAACACACAGGAGTTCTTATCTAGGCCCTTGTCCATTCTAATAGAAATCCTGACACATTTTAATAAATTTCTTAGAATCCCTGAATTAATCTGTCAGCTCATCCTAAATTGGCAGATGCTGCTGTCAGTATGTGCAGCCCTCAAAAATTCAATTTGGAACTCAACACCCAGGGTGATGCAATTAAGAGCTGGGGCCTTTGGGAAGTAAATAAGTCATGAGGAGTCCATCTTCATGTACAGGATTTGTGCCCTAACATTAGGTGGCATAGGCCTTTAATCCCAGCACTCAGGAGGCAGAGGCAAAAGGATCTCTGAATTCAAGGCCAGCCTCGTCTACATGAGTTCTGGCTCAGCCAGTACTACACAATAAGACTGTCTCAAAAGAACAAAAAGAAAGTCTTAAAAGAGTTTCTCACCAAGTGAGGGCACAGTACCAGTCCTTTCTGGATGAAGTAGTATGCAAGATTCTATTGAAAGGTGCCTTGAAAACAGAGACTAATCCTTCCACAAAGCTGGGACACACCAGCACCTTGATCTTGCACTTTCCAGTCTGTACTTATAAATGAACTTGTTTACAATTACTCAGTATAAGTAGGGCACAGTGGTGCATATTTGTAATCCTAGCACCCAGGAGGCAGAGACAGGAGGTTCACCACAAGTTTGAGGTCAGCCTAAGCTACACAGTGAGTTCCAGACCAGCCAGGGTTACATTGGGAGATCATATCTCAAAAAAGTCAAAGTAAAAAAATCAAAATAATTACTCATGGTAAGGTATTTGTCATAGTAGCAGGAACAAAATAAGACAAAGACCACAGAACCTCAGCTCTGCGGCATTTACACCCTTTAGAGAAGTGACAGCATGTCTGGGTCTGGTCCTCAGACACATACAAACCTTCGGCATCCGTTTCCACCAAGCAAATTCATCCTGCTTCCCTCCTTTCTTGCCTCCATCTCCTCTAAGCCCAGCCTTCTTTGGTTCTCCAGTTTCTAAGATAAAACAAAGTCTGTCATCACAAAATAATTATATATAATTCTCCAGAGAAACAATTCAAAGAACAGAAAAAGAACTAAAGAGATGGCTCAGTCAGTTATATACTTGCACAAGCATTAAGAACTTGAGTTCAGAATTCCAGTACCCATATGCCTATAGTCACTGGGCTAGGGCAACAGAGACAAGAGGATCACTGAAGCTTGCTAGCAAGCTACTCTAGCCCACTGGGGTAGCTCCAGGTTCAGTGAGAGACCTTGTTTTAAAAAACAAAGTGAAGGGCCAATAAGCAGGTAAAGGCAACTGCCAAGCCTGACAACCTGAGTTTGATCCATAGGACCCAAACGTGGAAGGAGAGAACCAATGCTTACAAGTTGTCCTCTGACCTCCACATGCATTCAGGCTCACTGGTTAAGAACACTAGCTGTTCTTGCAGAGGACCTGGGTTCAGTTCCCAACACCCACATGATGGCTAAAAACTGTTCATAACTTCAGTTCCAGGGGATCCAATGCCCTTCTCTGACTTCCTCAGGCACTGCATAACATGGATGCACTTACATACATATAAACAATACACCGATACTCATAAGTTTTTTTAAATCATACCATAAAAAATTTTTAAATAAAAAAATACAGTTGAGAGTAATTAATATGAACCTCTAGGCTTCATACACACATGTGCACACATGGTTGTCAGGCTTGGCAATTGCCTTTACCTGCTAAACACACATGAACACACACAAAGGGGGGGAAGAAGGTAAGAACTATTGCTGACATGCAGCTTCAGATACATATAAAATCCCTCAAATTTTACCTTACGGGTTTCAAATCTGAGCTGTTTGTTTTTGCTTACTGAGACAGGGTCTCATATAGCCCAGGCTGGCTGGAACTTACAATTCCCCTGCCTCAGCTTCCTAAAAGCTTTGACTACAGGAAACCCCACCACACCAGGCAGTCCTGAAATATAACAGCAAATCTTTTTTTTTTTTTTTGGTCTTTTTGAGACAGGGTCTCCCTGCAGCCCCAGCTGTCGTGGAGCTCACTATGTAGACCAGGCTGGCCTTGAACTCACAGAGATCCACCTGCCTCTGCCTCCCAAGTGCTGAGATTAAAGGCGTGTGCCACCATGCCTGGCCAGCAAATCTGTTTTGGCAAATACCACGGCTGCGGCTCTCCAGGCCGGGTCTTCAGCAAGAGGACTGGCTGCTCTTGCAGTTCCTGCAGACCCAGGTTTGGGTCTCAGTACCCACATAACAGCTAACAACCTTCCCTAACTCCAGCTCTAGGAGATCCAATGCCCTCTTCTGGCCTTCATGAGCATATCATGTACATGGGGCATGTATATACATATAGTCAGAACACTATACAACTTTAATTTTTTTTTTCAATTTTTTTATTTTATGTGTATGAGTGTATTGCTTGCATGTAGGTAGGTGCACCCACATTGTGCAATACCCACAGAAGTCAGAAGAGGGCGTTGGATCCCCTGGAACTGGAGTTACAGATGGTTGTTAGCTGCCATGTGGGTGCTGGGAATTGAACCCAAGTCCTCTGAAAGAGTAGTCAGTGATCTTAACTGCTGAACAATCTCTCCAGCCCTACATATACAATGTTTAAAAAAGAAAAAGAAAGAATACCATGGCTATAATGAGGAGAGAGAACAAAAATTAAAAAATAATGAGGCAAGCTGGTACAAGCATATCCCTTCTCAAGAGAATCAAGAATCAGAGGTGCCTGGTCTACACAGTTTCAGGGCAGCTTTGGCTAGTTGGAGATCCTGTCTCAAAAAACGAAATGAAACAAAAAAATCAGATGCAACAGTCATACAAGTTATAGGACAAAACAAGCCACTCCAACAACCCTAAAATAATACCATGCCAGCCCTGGGCAACACCAGAATGGAAACATGGATTAATGAGATAGAGAAAAATTTACACAATTTTTAGGGACAAAACATGAGTCTTCAGGGCTGGAGAGATGGCTCAGCAGTTAAAAGCACTGACTGCTCTTGCAGAAGACCCACATTCGATTCCCAGCACCCACACGGCGGCTACAAACCATCTTTAACTCCAACTCCAGGGGAATCCGAAGCTCTCTTCTGACCTCCACGGCATTGCACTACACGGGTGCACTCACGTACATGCAGGCAATACACTGATACACATAAAATAAAAATAATAATAAAAAAATATTAAAAGAAACATGAGTCTTCAAGAAAACTTTCCATTGTAGCAAGATGCGTAACCATACCTCCCAATATGCTTATATGTACTTCTTCCTATTTAACACTCATGGGTATCTAAGCAGTGAAAAACACATCTGTTAAATACTGGCTTCACTGATCCCCAAACCCATCCAAATCACTAAACAGTAATACAACTTAAAAAATGATTCATCAAGGCTTAGATCCAAACAAGCTAAGAAGATAGTGAGAAATGAAGACAAAGACAAGGAAAAGGATGACTTGGGAGCAAAAGGCAGCACTCACAAACAAGCAGAGAAAATAAGGGTAACCTCAGACACATAGACCTACCTGCTTGTCACTTCCCAAGATAAAACTCAACATCAGCCAATGCTTTAAAATACTCAAACATGGCATGCATGGTAGCTCACACCTTTAATCGCAGCACTCAGGAGGTAGAGTCAGGTGGATATCTGTGAGTTCAAGGCCAGCCTGGTCTCCATAGTGAGTTCGAGGCCAGCTGGGGCTACAGGGAGACCCTGTCTCACAAAGACCAAAAAAAAAAAAATACTCAACCATAAAACTTGATGGTTTGACTTAGCAAACTGGCCCTTTTTTACCTTTTTTTGGAGCTACTGAATTTCTTGAGTCTGTACTTCTTTCATTCTTAAAGACTTTCTCAAACCCTTAGGGACAGAATGGAGAGGTTCTAGTAATTGTAAGAAAAAAAATAATAATCATACTCGGAAAAACAACAATATAGTTAAATCAGGCAGAGAAAGTAAGGGACGCCAGCTTTCCTTCTTGTCTTCTCCTTTCTTGGGAAAAATCAACATGCAGCCAAAAACTAAGATGAGGGCTGGGGAATATCCTCTACTCTCTGAAGACAGAGGTCTTCAGAGGCTTCTGTGAGTGTGGTCCCATTGCTCAGAGCACTAAGCTCAGGTCTATGGCCTGCGCTGAGGGGCTCTAGGCAAACCAATGTGTTTCAGCTAACTACAGTTTATTTTACTTTCAAAAACATGAGACTTGAGTTCTCAGAATCAGCTAAGCAAAAACAGAAATTTATCTCCATAACCTCCCAAAAAATTCACCAAAAAATATTCTTCTGAAACAGTTTCTCTTTTGCCAGTGTCACCGGCATATCAAAATGATAAAGGCATAGAGGTATTGTAGTGTAGTTCAATAAGGAAACTAGAGAGATCCGAGCATTCTAGCTGTCATGCCCCCTTATACCCTGCTTAGTGGAAGACATGCTGAGGAAGCTACACTAGTCCCTATAAACTTTATGTCACTAGAGAAGGTAAAAGAAATAAGTTACCTTTGGGTGGTTTTGAACACAGCCATTGGGAAAATGAAGTCAATCGTCCCTGCAGAGGAAGCTGCTGCAAGTGCATCCCCTGGAGGAACTGAAACAGGAGAGAGGGTTAGCTAAACTGCTTCTGCAATACAACACAACATCTAGAGTGGCCAGACAGGCTACAAAGGACAGGATTTAGATTCAGGACTGAGGTGTAACTTGGTCCCTTCATTTACCTACTTGAATATGGTTCAACAGAATAATCAAGAACTAAATTCACTGCAGAAATTCATAAAGCATCTTTATAGATATAATGGGAGAGGGGACACTAAAAAAATGAAATAACCATTTCTTGTCTGAGGCAATCTTAATAACAATAGTTTCAAAAACAAACACAAACACAGGGCTGGTGGCCCTGTAATTCCAGGACTTGGGAGGCTGAGGCAGGAGGATCACCAAAGCCAATCTCAGCTACATAGTGAGACCATGTCTCCAAAAAAAAAAAAAAAAAAAAAAAAAGCCAGGCGTGATGGTGCATGCCTTTAATCCTAGCACTTGGGAGGGAGAGGCAGGATCTCTGTGAGTTCTAGGCCAGCCTGGTCTACATAGTGAGTTCCAGGCCAGCTAGAGCTATAGGGCGACCCTGTCTCAAAAACACCAACAAAAGAAAAAAAAAAAAAAAGAGGGGTGTGGGCGCTGTAATGCCGGGCGTGGGGGGGGGGGGGAGGGGGAAAACCAAAACCACATCCCCCCCAAAGGGGGAGACCTTTCCAAAAAAAAAAAAAAAAAGCAGGGGGTGATGGGCCATGCCTTTAACCTTAGCACTTGGGGGGGGGGGGGAGGGGGAAAACCAAAACCACATCCCCCCCAAAGGGGGAGACCTTTCCAAAAAAAAAAAAAAAAAAAAAAAAAAGGAAAAGGAAAAAAGAAACAAAGCAAGGAATTTGGAATATCTGCAATTTTTGTTATGATGAAATTCATCCCATACATAATGGCATCTGTGTAAATTTAGGTGTATTGAGAAAGACTCTGAAGACTATTCCCCCAACATAAATCCATTCCCCAATTATTAATTTGCTAATTCACTAAAATTATTCAAATAACCCTATTAAAAGCCATAGTGGACCAAAATGTAAGGTAAGCCATAAGAAGGATGTTAAAATCAAAAGAAGATCTAAACAAGCAAGCTCAGAAAGAAGCTAGCAGCAACAGCTATGACACCAAACCGTTACTAAAAGTACAGGCTACAAGATGAAGGACTTCTCTGCCATCAGCAAACCTCTGTTGCAGCAGATCATCTGGGCATCAGAGGAACAGTACCTCACACGGACTGAATAACAATGCCAATGTTACCCTAATGTAGGTTTGGAAACAAAGTGTTGTTCAACAAGAGATCTAGACAAAGATCAGGTGACTATTACCAGGCAATGACAGGGTGCCCACATTTGATCTTTCTCACTCACCCTAAGAAAGTAGGTGTTATCATCCCCAGTGAAGAGAAAAAACAAAAATTAAAGATATCTATGTATGGTGTGGTAGCACATATCTACAATTCCAGCACGGGCTGAGACAGAAAGATCATAAGTTTGAGGCTAGCTTATGCTACACAGCAAAACTAGTGTTAATAAAAAAAAAAAAATAAGGCAACTAGTATCTACAGTGTATGATGAGAATTCTGGTTCCCAAACCTTCTATGGCTTCTCCAGGAATATACCAAGAAGGAAGCAGCACTGGCACAGGTTGCTCCATAGCTATCAGTGACCTACAACTGGTGACCTACAACTCTAGAGGTACCAAGTATAATTCTTCAAGAAACCAAAACTTGAAATAACATCCAATTCCATTGTTTTAATTAATGACTTAGTTCATTTCTTATGAGGTTAGGAGCATCTGGCTCTCACTGCAGATGGAAACACTGGGACTCCAGCTTCTGGTGCCTTCCTGGAGTTTGGTTCCTGGTCAATTCTCAGCTCACAGCAGGGAAGCTTCAAGGAAACTTAATACCCTAGTCTGTGCATGTGCAAAGCCAAGACATGAATGTGGCACATCAAGGTCTCTTTCTGGTCAGAACACACATTAGGACACTCCAATCTGTATGTCACAAACACATACTACAGACATAACAAGACCTTACAAAGTCCTGCATCTTCTGACTTTAATGTTTCACTAAACCCTTCTCAACGTTATAATGGAACACACCAACTGGACCTACCTCAAGGCAGTTGCTATTCTACCTGCCTGGCACCTAAAGAAAAAAAAATCTTAAAAAAAATTAAGCTGGTCGGGTGTGGTGGCACACACTTTTAGTCCCATCACTGAAGCAGGAGGAGGATCTCTGTAAGATAGAGGCCAGTCTGATCTACACTGCGATTTCCAGGCCAGCTGGAGCTACAGGGAGACCCTGTCTCAAAAAGATAAAAATAAAATAAAATAAAATAAAATAAAATAAAATATGGAATATTCACATTTCCTTTTCCATAAAAGAGTGTCACAGTAGACTGGGGATATAGTACAGTTGTAAGGAAACAGAAAGCAGGAAGGAGATGAAAGGAAATGGACCTTGAGAGCTTCTACAGGACAGATTAGAGAATAAACCTGAAAGAACACCCCCTCACTCCCAACCTCCACCCTACACAGCCTGGGGGCTGGAGGAGAACACAATCTCCCTTACAGACTCAAGAGTTTTTATATTTTCTCCCTTCAAGAATGGGGAAAGGGTTTGGCACTGAGGTTGTATCATCTCCAGCAGGTGCAAGGTGGATTTTCCTATTATGAGAAGAGTCAGTCATGTAGGACTCCAGTTCAGGGAGTTCCCTGTAATTAGGACTGAGCCAGATTAGAGGAGTCAGTAGGGGGTGGGCTGCTGTTTTCTGGGAAGGTAGCCAGAGGGCAGTAACCATGCAAGAAGCATTCAGGACACTCCTCTCTTATTTCACTCCTACTACTTGGCATAATGCCTACCTCTGCTCTTAACAATCATCAATGTGTCCTTCTCAAAACTTCCTCCTCTTGAAATGCCAAGCATACAACTCCTCCTCTATGAGCACCCATGAAACACCCCTTCCTGTCCAATTCCTCAATCCTCCTTCAGCATCTAACCATGGTCTTCTTAGTCACTTCCTTTAGGTAGGAACAGAAACTGCAACTACTCACTGTCGACCTCAGGGTATGCTTGGAACCCAGACAGGGAGTTTTCTTTGCCTGTAGAGTCTATTACAGAAGTTCTCAAGCTGCTATTCAAGACCCCATAAAAACCATCCCCCTCTTAACAAGGATATGCACTACCTTCTTCTCCCCATCAGTCAGAAGGAAACAGATGTAATGACAACTCCTCCAACACACACAAGCCCATCCATTTACATCCCTCTTAAGAGTTAGGAATGATGCAGAAACACTAGGTCCTGAATGCTTCCTGCATGGTCACCACTCTGGCTACCTTCCCAGAAAGCAGCAACTCACCTAACAACCTGCTCCTCTGATGAGACTCAATCCCAGTCACAGGGAACTCCCTGGAGTCCCACATAACTGACCCTCCCTGTATTAGGGAAACCTGCCCTGCACCTCCTGGAAATGACAAGACCTCAGCCCCAAACCCCTTCCTCCTCCCTGAAGAGAGAAAAATATAAAAACCCTAAGTCTATGAGAGGTTGTGCCTTCCTCTGGATCCCAGGCCCTGGGGGAGGTGCCCTCTCAGTTTTATTCTCTAACAAATCTACTTTGTCTGCAGAACATTGGTTTTCCTTCGTCTCCTTCCTATTTCCTTACAGCAGTGTAGAGCATTTGCCAGCATGTCCAAACCCCTAGGTTCGATTCTCACGAGGCATCGCAAAGAAAAAACAAGGTTAAAGCAATGCCTACCTACTGCACATGTGAAAGACATGAGTTAGATAACCAACGTGAAGCTCTAACACTTAAGCCCTTGGGCATTATTAAAACGGCGATACAGTGAGGCTCAAGGAAAATCCGTTGAATAGATAACCGGAACCGTTTACAAAACTCTTCCACATCCATTATCCTATCTGGCTCGAAGAGCAAGTTTGCAGGTAAAACAGGTGTTAGTGCTACCTAGAGGAACCAGGGCTCACAAATCCCTGAACCTCTCTGTCTCTAGAGACAAAGGAGCCGCAGGAGACTCATGCTCCGTTTCCAGGGCGAAGTTCGGAAGACAGCAAGATAGCATCGTGGTATTGGAGGACGGAGAGGTAGCGAGACCCGTAAAAGGTACGGAGGCTCGCGCAAGCAAGAACCAGCCAGTCACGGATGTCTCCGTCGCTGGCGACACCTCTGAAAGGTCCAGCGGAAATAAGAGGCTGCTCCCTACAAAGCCGGCGCATGCGGATGACGTCACGGTGGCGCCCACTGCAGCACTCACCGGGCCATCCGGAATTTGGGCAGCGTTTCCCCTCTCACCTGCCGAGCGGTGCCAAGGGCTCTCACTCTGATCCAGGCCGTCCCGCCTCTTCCTGCACCGCCGCCACATCGCCACAACACGGAAAGTGGACAGGCCACGGCTCGACTGCCGGCCGCTGCCACCAGTCGATGTAACATTTCCTGTCCCGCCCCGCCCCCAACCTGGTGCTGCCTGAGCACGCGCAAGCGCAGCAGACAGGTCATAGTGCGCCACGCCCTGGTATGGGCGCTTGCGCAGCATTGGCTGGGACCCTCAGATGTCCACTTCGTTGCCTGATTGTTTGAGTTGTGAAACCGAAGCGCTGGAGCTTTTCACTGCTGAGCAGCCGCCTTAGCCTGACACCACGTTCATAATCAACGCCTTTAGCCTGTTTTTTTTTTTTTCCTTTTTGGTCTTCTTTTTATTAGGGTTTTAAACAGCAGCAGCCTCCCTCTCCCCAACAGGGTCCCATGGACTTTGGATTTCTCAAGCCTGAAAAAGGGAACTGAGCTGATAGGCACTTGGCCTTTGAAGTCAAGGGAAGCAAATTCTTCTAAGAGGTAGCCTGCCTTTCCTCTGATCTCTGAAGACAAGATGAGCAGATTCTGCCTGTTAACCAGAGATTTTAGGAGCTGTTTTAGTATAGTAGCTTTTCCCTTATCTTAGGAGGACCAAAAAAAGTAAACACTTCTTGACCTAGATCCTGGCTGACAGACGGAAAGGAGCCAGGTTTACAAGCCCTGCTTTTCCTACCACCACCACCACCACCCCCACCCCCGCCTGATTTTTTTCCCAAATAACTTCCCACCTTCTGCACCCTGAAGCACCTGTATATAAGCCCCAGCTCACAATCCGTGGGCTATTTTCTCTTCCCCGAAGGGTTCGTGTCCCGTGGGAAATAAAGCTCTAGCTGCTGAGCATTTTATCTGGGTCTTGGTGCCTCATCCTCCTTTCCCTCCTTCTCTCCCAAATTTTTACCTATCACTTTTTAGATGGGGTTTCTTTGTAGCCCCAGCTGCCCTGGAACTCAATATGTAGTAAACTAGGCTGGCCGTGAACTCAGAGGTCCACCCGCCTCTGCTGGGATTAAAGGCGTGCACCACACGCCCGGCCAAACTTATTTTTAATGTATTTATAAGTGTTTTGCCTGCATGTTTGTAAGTGTACCCTTGGAACTGTAGTTGTGGACAGCAGTTAGCTGAGGTATGAATGAGGATACTCTACTAGGGCAACCGGTGCTTTTAACCCCTGAGCCATCGCTCCAGCCCCTAGACTTATTTTAAATAAAACATCCTTCTTGCTACCTATGGTTTGGGTACCTGTGGGAAGTACCATACAAAACAGCTTTTGGAGACAGCCTCTCCTTGCCCTCAAGGGTCCACCCCTTAGAGGTGTTTCCTCAGCTGATCTAAACTTGGATAACACCTTATCAGCAAAGGAACTGTGTGGTACACTTCTTGCCTCATTGTTCTCTCCCGTGGACCTCTGGTTGGTTGGTTGGTTGGTTGGTTTGGTTTGGTTTTATGTTGTTTATTTGAGACAGGGCCTATCCGTAGCCCCAGCTGACTTGGAACTTACTATGGACACCAGGCTGACCCCCAGTTGGCTTCCTCACTATGGAGATCTGCCTGCCTCTGCCGACTGAGTGCACCACCACACCTGGCTCATTGTTCGCTTTTCATTGTTTAGCTTGTGGTGTTATGGGGCCATGCCATTTTTGATACGCCCAGAGTTCTGATCAGAAATTTGGACTCGAACACTGAAGAGGCCTACCTGTGAGTGGAGAATGAACCTGTCTGTTCTGTACAATGGGGCTGTTTACATACTCCATCTGTGTGCCCCCAAGTTCTTCAAGGTAGTATAAGTTGGGCACAGGGTAACCACAATCTTCTGAAAGCACCAAGGCTGCTTTGACTTATTACATTTCAGAGGCAGAAATGCCTGGGAAAGGCCCTTAGATGCCTTTGTCATCCATAATGCCTGCCAAAAGGGGACAGAAGGAATTACCTTCAACATCAAATTATGAGGTTGTTAGGACAGTTCAAAGTGAGTGAAAAACTTAGTCAAATCTCAAAAGCCTTTGGCCTTATACTGTCTACAGTGGTAACCATCTGAGATAATCATTTTTTAAAAATCAAGGCATGTTCACAAATACCTACTCCCTTGAGAGCTTTTTGGTTGACATGCCGTAGAAGTGCCATAATGGAGAACATGGAGCGATTGTTGAGCATGTGGCTTGAAGACCAGAGCCACCAGAATATGCCCTGTGTCAACATTATTCAGAAGAAAGCTAAAAACTTGATGACTTTACAGGAGGAACAAAGAGAAACATCTCAAATGGAAAAAAATTAGCACAAGGAAAGAGTAGTTTGTGAGGTTCAAGGATGAACAGCACAATTCCCAGCAACAGGGATTTGTGTCCAGAAATACTGAAAAAAATCACTGAAAGAGGGACATACATACAATCCCCAGCAAGTTTTTAATGTAAATGAGGGCTTTAGTGGAAGAAAAATCATCTGAAGATCTTTTGATGATGCTGTTTGGAGGAAATACAGCTAGGGATTTTTAAGTCAAAGCCCTTACTGGTGTACCACCTGAAAAACTCCAAGGCTTTGAAGGGGTACTCAAAACCCAATTTTCCTGTGATTTGGCACTCAAACAAAAAGCTTGAGCCACCAGAGACATCTTTCATAAATGGTTCACATACATTTTTTGCCCTGCCATTCAAAACTAGTATATCCAGAGTAATCTCACGAACAAAACACTGCTCGTCCTAGACAGTGCACTATGTCACCTGGTAAACTTGAATGGTTGTTCTCATAATGCTAAATTCAGTATCTTCATGAGAGAACACCAGACTCCATCCAGCCTGTATTAGTCACTTTTCTGTTGCTGTGATAGAAACACTGACCCGAGCAACTTATAGAAAGAAGAGTTTATTTGAGCTTATGGTTCCAGGGGAATTAGAGTCTGTCATGGCAGGGAGGCATGGTGGCTGGAGGTCACTGGAACAGGAGCAGCAGAAGTGAAGCTCTCACATCATCAGGCAGACACAGGAAGCAAGAGAACAACTGGAGATCTGGCAAGGCTTAAGAATTCTCTAAGCCCACCCCCAGTGACATGCTTCCTCCAGGATAGCCACACCTTCTAAAACCTCCCAAAACAGCGCCATCATCTGGGAACAAAATGTCTGGAGCCTATGGGGGACATTTTCATTCAAACCACCACACAGCCCATGGTCCAAGGGGTAGTCTCAGTTTTCAAACCTCATTACCTGAAAAGAACTTTTTAAAGTGCATCTTAGAAGCAGCAAATGGTGAACACAGAGCTGGAGAGATGGCTCATCGGTTAAGCCCACTGGCTGCTCTTGCAGAGGACCAGCGTTCAATTCCTAGCACCCACACGGCAGATAACAACTGTCCATAATTCCAGTTCCACGGGATCTGTTATACCTTCTTCTCTATACAACATGGGTGTACTCACATGCAGGCAATACGCTCATTCACTCATACACATAAAAATAATTTTAAAAATTTAAAAATCAGCCAGGCGTGGTGGCGCACACCTTTAATCCCAGCACTTGGGAGGCAGAGGCAGGTGGATCTTTGTGAGTTCAAGGCCAGCGTGGTCTACATAGTGAGTTCCAGGACAGCTGGGGCTACAGGGAGACCCTGTCTCAAAAAGACCAAAAAAAAAAATTCCAACGGTGAAGATACAGCTATGATCAGGGAGTTTTGGAGTGACTACAACATCATGGATGCTGTGGACAACATTGAAGTAACTTGAGAGGAACTCAAAACAGTTGTGAACAGCATGTAGAAGATTTGGCCAGAGTTTTTTCCAAACAGATCATATTGCATATCTTCAACAAAATATATTGTATGTCTTACTAAGAATGTGGCACTGTAAGAGGTTGTAGAGGCTGATGTGGACCAGTTGCTTCAGTCCCATGAAGATCTCTCAAGGGTTAGGTATGGTATCACATGCCTTTAATCCCAGCACAAGGAAAGAAGGAGGGAGGGAGGAAAATAAAAGAGAAGAAAGAAAGGGAGGGAGAGAGAAATTTAGTTCTCTCAAATTAGGAACTAATGGAACTGGAATGGGAGCAGGCAACAGGTGAGGAAGAGAGTGAGGATGTTGTAGCTGCCCATGCCAGCTGGCCTCAGAACAGCTGTTATTAGCCTTCTCATATTTTGAGACCAGATTACAGGTCATACCAGTAACAGCCCTAATGATGAGTGTTAACCAAAAGTGTCAAGAACAACTGATACAATAAGCTGCTACAGGAACTGTATGAGAAGAAACCGTACTCAAAGAAAATATGATGCTTTTCAGTGTATAGCCGAAAGTTAAAGTGAAGCCTTTAATCCCAGCTCTCGAGAGGTAGAGGCAGGTGAATCTCTGACTTTGAGACCATCCTGGTCTGCATAGGGAGTTCCAGGCCATCCAGGCTACTTAGTGAGTCTCTATCTTTAAAAGAGAAAGAGAGAGAAATGAGCAGCATTTGAGGAACCACACCTGAAATTGACCTCTGGCCTCCATGGGCACACCTTCATATGCAGTTAAACAGACACAATTTTTTGGGTCTTTTTGAGACAAGGTTTCCCTGTAGCCGCAGCTGTCCTGGAACTTACTATGTAGACCAGGCTGGCCTCAAACACACAGAGATCTGCCTGCCTCTGCCTCCTGAGTACTGGGATTAAAGGTGTGCACTACCACGCCCGACAACAGACACAATTTTTAAAAATTTTATTTGTGTGTGTTTGTGTGTATGATACAGGGGACATGCATGCCACAGACTACATATGGAGGTCACCAGACAACTTTGTGGAATCAGTTCTCTTCCACCTTTACATGCTTCTAGGGATCAAACTCAGGTCACCAGGCCTATATGCAAGCACCTTTACCCACTAAGCACTAAGCCATCTCACTGGCCCATAAATATTTTTTTAATGTATCTGTATTAAGTTCAACATGGTGACATATGCCTGTAATTCCAGCATTTGGGAAATGAAAGGAGGAAGATTGAGAGTTCAAGGCCAAATTTGGCTACATACTTCAAGCCTATTCTGTCTCAGAAAAACAAGGGAAAGCATATATATGTACACACATTTAACATACTACATATTTAAATATGTGGTCTCAGAAAATTGCATGCAAGGCTGGGTGTGGCTGAGCATGCCTTTAATCCCAGCACCTGGGAGACAGGTGGATCTCTTTGAGTTCCAGGCCAGCCAGGAGCTGGCTACATAGTGAGCCTGCTGGCGGAGGCGGGGGGCGGGGGTGCGACACGACACACAGCTGGAGAAATGGCCCAGCAGTTGAGAGCACTGGCTGCTCTTCCATAGGACCCAGGTTCAGTTCCCAGCACAGATGGTGGCTAACAGCCATCGGGAAACTCCAGTTTCAAAGGATCTGATACCCTCTTCTGGCCTCTGCAGGCACTTCACAACATGGGTGCATTTACATACATGCAGGCAAAACATTTATACACATAATAAATTAAATAAAACCCTGCTTTTTCTTTGCAGTCTTTCCTCCACCCAGCAGCCAGCCCTCACCATTAAGGTCAGGCTATGCAGTTTTACCAGGTGCAATAGCTACAGAGACACAGGCATGCTACAGCCGATGGAAAGATTTTCCAGTTTCTTAATGCAAAATGTGAGTCTGCATTCCTTTACAAGAGAAATCCTTGGCAGATAAACTGAACTGTCCTATATGGAAGAAAACACAAAAATGAATACTCAGCTGGAGCTGGAGAGATGGCTCAGCACTAGCTGCTTTTCCAGAGGATCTGGGTACAGTTCTAAGCACCCATACAGAAGCTAACATCTATCTGTGGCCATTGCATGACACAGATATACTTATATACATGCAGGAAAAACACTCAAAATTTTTTAAAGAACAGAAGAAATTCCAAAAAGAAACTGATGTACAGTCAATGGGCCATCAATGGTGCATCTCTTGCTGATATAATGGTTAAGAGTCAGAAACTGGAAATTAGGAAACCTAATGAGAGCAAACTATCAGGGCTTCCAAGCAAAACAGGCTAAGTAGGCATATGACTAAGACCATAATGGCAGCTGCTAAGGTTCCCGCAAAAGCAGCACCTAAGCAAAGATTGTGAAGCCTGTGAAGGTTTCTGCTTCCCAAGTTGGAGGAAAACATTAAATTGTAATAAAAAAATTCTTTGGTCTTTTTGAGACAGGGTCTCCCTGTAGACCCAGCTGTCCTGGAACTCACTATGTAGACTAGGCTGGCCTTGAACTCACAGAGATCCACCTGCCTCTGCCTCCCGAGTGCTGGGATTAAAGGTGTGTGCCACCATGCCTGGCCATGTATTAAAATTTTTAAAGATCCATCTGTGCAGGCATTACATGACATGGGTGCACTTACATACATGCAGGCATAACACTCATACACATAAAAATAAATATTAAACATATTTTGGGGCTGGAAAGATGGTTCAGCAGTTAGCACTGACTGCTCATGCAGAAGACCCAGCTTCGATTTCCAGTACCCACATGGCAGTTAACAACCATCTGTAAGTCCAGTTTCAGGGGAATCTGATGCCTTCTTCTGAACTCCACGGGGCATTGCACAACACAGGTGCACATACACTTATACACATGAACATATATATAAAATTATTTTTTTAAAACGTCTTCAAGGTGATATTCAACTTTTCAATTCAGTGTTTCCAATTATAACTGTCCCAAATGAAACTGAAATTATGGCAAACTCAGATTAAGGCAAAAAATTGTATACATTTCTGCACATTGGCTGAACATGAATGAATAAATATGGCTAAACTGTGAATAGCAAAATATGTAGCCTTGCTTTTCAATTTGATACAAGTATTTTAAAACATTTCAAAATTTCTGGGAAAGTAATAGTTGGCAAATTTGCAATTCCATTTTCAGTTGACATAAATATGTTACCTGCTAATTTTCAAATGGAATACATACAGTTACAATCTGACATTCAACTTAAAAATTTGATTATATCTCTACTAGACTTTTTTGTTTATTATTTTTATTTTATGTGTATGCATCTATTGACTACATGTAGGTAAGTGCGCCCATGTCATGCAATGCCCGCGGAAGTCAGAAGAGGCTGTTGGATCCCCGGGACTGGAGTTACGGACAGTTGTTAGCTGCCATGTGGGTGCTGGGATTCAAACCCAGGTCTTCTGCAAGAATAACCAGTGTTCTTAACCACTGAGCCATCTCTCCAGCCCCTCTACTAGACTGTTATAGGTCTTATCTTCCCAGGATCACATACCCTCAGCTTCATAATTATGCCTTATTCATGTCATCAGTTTTGGCAGCATCTACATTTGTGAGCAACTATTTTCAAGGATGAAGCACACTAAGGATAAAAATAGAAACAAAACATCTGATGAAAACCTTGACAACTCACAGAATTGTAACTACTATCAAAACTTTTTTACATTTATTTGTGGGAGGGGTTTTGGATATATATGTGGGGGCATGTGTGCCATAGTGTGTGTTGGAGGTCAAATGATGTCTTTAAGGAGTCAGCTCTTTCCACCATGTGAGTCATGAGGATTGAACACAGGTTGTAAGATTTTTTTTTTTTTTTGGTCTTTTTGAGACAGGGCCTCCCTGTAGCTCCAGTTGTCCTGGAACTCACTATGTAGACCAGGCTGGCCTTGAACTCACAGAGATCTGCCTGCCTCTGCCTCCCAAGTGCTGGGACTACAGGCATGCACCACCACGCCCAGCGGTTGTAAGATTTGACAGCCAGCACCCTTATCCACTGAACCATCCTACTGGCCTTCAAATCACATATTGATGGATGAGTTGGTTTCTCAAAAACAATGTCAAATATATATTTGTTTTATGTATTCCTCTTTCTTACATTTACATTAAAATATTCTTAAATGAAATTTTATTAATTATATGTGTCCTGAAAATCACTATTGATGATCACAAACTTGGGACCTGCTCGACAATTTTAAGACTTTCCAGGCAGGGCACCACATAATTGCAATTATTCTTTCTGTGAGGACTCTTTTGCCTATCTTTGGTGGTGGATATCATGAAAATTATATTTTTTTCTCAACAGCTTTTGCTAGTGTTTGTGTATTTAATGTGTGACCTGAGACGATTATTTTTCATCCAGTGTGGCCTGGAGAAGCCAAAAGGTTAGATACTAGAACATCAACTCATAAATGCAGACAGAATGACAATCAATCAGCATATGACAATCATACTTGAATTAAGCAAGAACTGTCAGCAAATGCTAAAATTGGTAGAAGTTACTATGTAACTAGATATTTGCATAGTCTCAAAGCATATCACCATTTGATAGTAATGATTTAATAATTATTTGTTATGGTTTGAATATGAAATATGCCCTACAAGTTCATGTGTTGAACACTCAATCAGCTGATGATGCTGTTTTGGGAAGTGGTGGAAACTTTAGGAGGTGAAGCTTAGCTAAAGAAGTCATTGGAGGCATGCTTTTGAAGGTATTTTATAGTTCCAGAGTCCTTGCCCTGCTCTCTGCTTCCTGTCTGCCATGAGGTAAACAGCCTCCTCCTTTACATGCTCCCACCACCATCAGGTTCTGCCTCATCATCAGCACAGAATCAGTGCAACCAAGAACTGTTGACTGAATCCTTTGAAACCATGAGCCAAAATAAATCTCACTTCTTTTAAGTTGTTCTGTCAAGTATTTTAGCACAGCAGTGAAAAAAGTAACTAGTATACCACCTTAGCTAGGTCTTCAGCAGTGGGACAAACCAGCATTACATCTCCAGGTTGCGCTGAGAACACACATTACTGTGGAATTCCTGTCAGATGTGTAAAGCTTGAATCTAACATGAGACAAACCCAAACTGAAGAGCATTATTCAAAATAAGGTTGAGGTTGTAGTTCAATGGTAGAACATTTGCCTAGTATGTGCTTAGTTGCCTAGTACATACACACACACACACACTGTCTATACTATCCAAATGTCAGTGTCTTGTTTTAAAGAAGGTTGAAGAGAAAACTTGACAACTAAATGTAATAAGGGCTTTAGGAGCATAAAGGAAGATCAGGGTTTTGTTGTTTTTAGACAGGGTCTCATATAGTCCAAGCTGGCCTCAAACTTTGTATGTAATCAGGGATAACTGTGAACTTCTGATATTTCTGTCTCTGCCTCCCAAGTGCTGGGATCACAGGCATGTGCCACCATGCCCAGTTTATGCAATGGTAGAGATTATAACCCAGGGCCTTATGCATGCTAGGCAAGCACTTTACCAACTGAGCTACATACTCAACCCAATGTTAGTTTCCTCTGATAGTTACACTAAGGCCATGCAAACAGATATTTGAGGGGAATATATGCATATATGTAGAAGCAAAAAGACAATCTCTGAAACACTATCAAATGGTTCGCAGAAAAATGCATATGTGAAGAAAGAACAAAGTGAACAGGACAAAATGTTAATATTTAGGGAATCCAAGAAATGGGCAAATAAGGAAGTTTTGTCAAAAAAACTAAACAAAACAAACAAACAAAAACACTTCAAACCTGAAAAAGGGAAGGCTGCATACCCCCTGGATAGACGACTTCCAAAATGTAGCTACAGTCCCTGAACTGTGGTTGGAGCCACACACCCCAGCCCATGGTCCTGAAGGCCTTTCCTCCTACCCTTCTGTATGTGTGCCAACAGAAGTAAAGAACTACCCCTATGTTCCTAAGCTTCTCTCTGGCATAGAGTAACAGTATATTAGCCTATTGGGGTTGCAGTTGTTTGGGTTGGGGTGGGGGTTCTTGAGACAGTATCTCATGTATCTTCTGAGCTAGCCTTGGATTCTGCATCTTCCTGCCGCTGCCTCTCAAGTGTTTGGACTTTTGGGGTGCACCGTCATGCTGTACCAACTGGAGGAGTGTTTATAGTTCCTTTGAAGTCAATTAAAAATTCCTATTCAAGCCAGGCGTGGTGGCACACACCTTTATAATTCCAGCACTCGGGAGGCCGAGGCAGGTGGATCTCTGTGAGTTCAATGACAGCCTGGTCTACAAAGTGAGTTCCAGGACAGCTGGGGCTACAGGGAGACCCTGTCTCAAAAAGACAAAAAAAAAAAAATTCCTATTCAAGGGCAAGGGGAATCGCCTTGAACTGCAGCAAAGGGACTTTTCCTGCATCAGGCTTTGTGAAGATGTATGATGTTCACAGGAACTAGAATGGAACTCTTTCTGAATATGCCATGATTACATGACTGGCTAGTTTTGTTGTTTTTGATTTTTGGGTTTTTTTCTTTTTCTTTTTTTTTTTTTTGTCTTTTTGAAGCAGGGTCTCCCTGTAGCCCCAGCTGTCCTAGAACTCACTATGTAGACCAGGCTGGCCTTGAACTCACAGAGATCAGCCTGCCTCTGCCTCCCAAGTGCTGGGACTACAGGCGTGCATCACCACACCCAGCTAAAACGTGTAGCCCAGGCTGGCGTCAAACTCCAGATCCTCCTGCCTCTGCCTCCTTCAAAATATCCTACCAGTGAGCGCCACCACTGAGTTCTGTGCATTTCTTATAATAGATCTTAATCAAATTTAGACCCCCTTCCCCATCCATGCCCCTCACAGCTTCCCCCACCAGATTTCATGCATTCTGTCATATATGTTAAGTCCT
This sequence comes from Nannospalax galili, assembly GCF_000622305.1. Classification (NCBI taxonomy): domain Eukaryota; kingdom Metazoa; phylum Chordata; class Mammalia; order Rodentia; family Spalacidae; genus Nannospalax; species Nannospalax galili. The sequence goes on from NW_008345902.1 coordinate 102,201, forward strand.
ATCCAGTCAAGCATTTGTACCCAGATGTCCCTCAGTGCAGTTCATCCACTGGAGTCTAGTCAGCCTATCTAGAATTGCTCCCTTAAAGATCTGCTCTCCCTTGGGGCTGGAGAGATGGCTCAGCGGTTAAGAGCACTGACTGTTCTTGCAGTAGACCCGGGCTTGAATCCCAGCACCCACATGGCAACTAACAACTGTCCATAACTCCAGTTCCAGGGTACTCTGAAGCCCTCTTCTGATCTCCAAGGCATTGCACGACACGGGTGCACTCACATACATGCAGGAGATACACTCATGCACATAAATATAAAAATAATGCCAGGCATGGTGGTGCACACCTTTAATCCTAGCGCTCAGGAGGCTGAGGCAGGTGGATCTCTGTGAGTTCAAGGCCAGCCTGGTGTACGTAGCAAGTTCCAGGATAGCTGGGGCTACAGAGAGACCGTCTCAAAAAGACCAAAAAAATAAATAAAAATAAAAATAAAAAACTATTTCTTTAAAAGATCTGCTCTCTCTCTCCCTGCAATAATAAGTTGTCAATAGTTCCTCAGCTAAGGTTGGGGACTACTGCCCATTTTCCCAGTTCTATGCTGGGTTTTAGTCTGATGGAGTCAGCATAGGTCTGTGCATGCTGTTGCCATTGTTGCAAGTTTATATGCACAAGTTCCCAGAGGCCTGAAAGACTCTGTTTCCTTATGGTCATGTACCAACTCTGGCTCTTATAATCTTTCTGCTCCCTATTCTGTAATGATCCCTGAGCCATGGTGGGTAAGGTTTAATATAGGAGTCCTAGCCAGGGACACACACTATGCAATCTCTTGTTCTCTAAAATTTGGCTTTTTGTATGAGGAAACTTCACTGGTGAAAGTTGAGGGATGTATTAGTTCTCTCTCTACCCCTTATTCTGCTGTTTCATGAGTCTTAGGTGTAGAATTTCCACTGTAGATGTGTCACTTAGGATTGGGCATCTCTCAGACACATATTCTCTGTGTCACCAGGTATAATAGTCTCCATCTGTTGCAAAAAGAAGCTTCTTTGATGAGTGGTGCATGACATACTTGTCTGTAAATATAAGGATCCATATTAAGCATACAATAAGAAATTTCATTTGTCTAGAGATGACATAGATAGGGTTTTCTCTAGGATCTCCAGCCCTGTGTATTTGACTGTATTTACAGTGCCACCCATGAGTTCCCTCCCATTGAGAAGGTATTAAGTCCAATTAGATAGCTGTTGATTACCCCCCAGATAAAAGTGCCACTACTGCCCCGATAGTGGTAGTTTGCTGTGCCAGTCATTGTGGCTATTAGGCTTTATAGCTGGTTTGGACCATTGATTGATTTTTCTCCCTTAGCAGCTTGCATAGTATCCTCTAGAACTGTGACAGCTAATCTTCAGGGAGGAGGCTTCCAGGTCATTTCTAGTTCCATTGCTCCAAGTACTGTGTCTGAAGTATGCCCTGTCTTCATCAATAGGGTCTTACCTTCAAGTTCTGGGAGGTAATCAAGGACTGTGGCAATAGCCTATGTTATTTTGGGAGATATGTTCTCCCTTATTTGCAGATCTTAGCAACAATCCCTTATATGTGAGTATATATCCTGATGTAACATCAGGGGCCAGGAAAATGGAAAGGAACCATGGAGGTAAAGGGAAAGAGCCTCGGAGATGGGGATAGTAGGAAACAGATACTACCAAGGGGGGAATGGGGAAAATGGGGATATTCAGCTGGGCAGGGAGGAGGGAAGGAATACAAGGAAACATGGGGGTAAAGGGCTTCCTTTGAGTAAACAGATGTTACTCAAGAGGGGGATAATAGGAGACATGTATTATTAAGGGGAAAATGAGGGTACATAAACTGGGGAGGGAGGAGGGAGGTTATATAAGGAGAGAGAGAGAGAGGAGAGATAAAGCTTGGGTGGTGTGAAAAGCCAGAGGGAAATATATTAACTCAAAAAAATCCTGAAAAATACATATACAATATCAGAACATGAGTGCCTGTGTATACCTGAAAGCTATATAGCAAAAAACATACTGCCAGATAGTTTTATACTTCTTAAGTAAATGAGATGATCAAGGACTCCAGAAAGACATGGCTCCTGTTATAGAGCATTTTCTGCATGCCAGGCATACTGTGAAATGCTTCCTGGAAACTTAAGCCCCAGGGGGCATCATGGGCATCCCATCTCACCCAAATGAAGACCCAGGCCTTGTCTGACACCAAGATAAATATTTCCCCCAATCAATCCATAAGTATTACTTCACCCGAAACAACAGCACACTCAAGCCCATGGAAAAAGGAAGGTAAGATGTCTTCTTAAATTTGAAATGTCATATACTTTATCTCTGCTTTATCCAAGATTTACCACATATCAATGTAGATAGCACATATTTAATGAGAGTGAGACAGTGGCATTGTTGTGACTGGGCTTCTCTGGGGCCAGCCTGGTCCCATGCTGGAAGATAACTTTGGGTTGTACTCTTCTGTAAGGTGTTAACCTTGCAAATGGGCTTTTGCTCCTGTCTAGATTCTTCTTACCATGATGTAGACTCACACAAGGACCTACATATGATTCTATCAAAGTCTGTATCATCTAGAAAGAGCAGGTAGAGGAAGAATTGGTGAAGGTTTGAAGTATGTTATTAAAGGGGGACAAACCCTTTGTCCAATAAATGCCAGACTAGTAACATTTTCTTTAGACACTGATTTATAGCTAGAATAATGTGGTGTTCATTACATAGGAGATTCGGGAAGGGCCAATAGCCACATGATAGAATGTGATACAGTGGTGAGGGGTGTAAGAAAATGGCATTTGGCTTTAATTCCCTCTTTAACCCCAAAGAGGAAAGAGGACAGGGACTTGATGTTGACCCACATCACTCAAAGGACTCCTCACTGTTGCACCCTGAAGTTGGTCAGTTCCACTGCCCCCATTTTCCAGATGGGAAAATTGAAACAGAAAAGACAGCAAGAGCTTAAAGCTACCAGGTAGGACAGAGAAGCAAGGAGGAGGTGGTCATATGTCCATCCATCACTCAAATGGGCCAGCAAGCTAAGCTGCATCTTGCTGATTGAACTGTCCCTTCTTGAACATTGTCAAAAGGGAACATTCAAGCTGTGACACTCTCTGCCTTCTTCCTACTACCTGTGTGTGTCAACAACAGCAATACACAGGCAAGGAAAAAGGACAGATGCAAGCAACCTCTGCTTCCCAGGAAAGACAGACAGAAAACATATCCTGAGATCCCCTCCACTCCACACACCTTCAACCATAGGATCTGTGGGGTTAAAGCATGGAGATGGAGTATGCCTCGACTGAAGACCTGTAGGTCTTGTCCACCTTCAAAGCCTCTATCTTCTTGCATGGACTGTAGGCCTCCTGCTTGGGGCTCCCTCAAGTAAACATTCCTAGCTCTTGGTCACAGACTTCCCAAACAAACAAAAATCACATACTGGCCATCTTTAAGCAGGGCACTTAAGCAACAGAACAGACCTCCAGGGGCAAATTAGGTTCCCCAAAATGCTACATAGGTCAACTATAACTAACTCACTTGCTTGACTATGAACCTCCCCTAGGGACTTACAGCTATGCAAATAAGGAGGCTGAGACATCCTCCTTAGGCTGAGTTCTCAGCAGCCCAGCTCAAAGCACCAGGATAAAGTAGGATAGGCAGGAGCAGGTGTATCAGTCAAGAAAATCTCTATAGCCCCCCTTCTCTCCCTATTATACAAAAAGGGTAGGGAAATACACAGGACTGACACACTACAGAGGATGAAGATGACCCTCAAGATAGTGAGGGAGGTCCATGGGACACCATTGTGAGCAGCCCCAGTTAGGGCAACCTGAAGCCCCTAAAGAGCCAAGGTGCTAGGAGGGATGGGAGCCTACAGTAGAACTCAAACCATCCATGGAAGAAATAAAACTCAGTTGAGAGACATCCTCTGGTCTCACTGGCCAGGCCTCTGAAGGCTCTGAGGGTCTCAGTCTGATCATTTGCCAGGATAGCCTGGACAGGAGCAGGACTATCTCTAGGGCCCAGAAGGGTCTAAAGGCCTTGAGGGCTCTGCCACAGGACAGTGACTCCCCCACTCCCCAAGGGAATCACACCCAGGCTCCCCCACTCAAGGAGTCCTACAGTGGGACAGAGGCATCATCTTGACCCCTTACAGAAGCAGTTAACAGCCAGATACAGACACTCAAAGTCCCAGAAAGCACCTGGGTGGACACTAGTCACCCCTTCTGAGGCAGAAGGGGGTAAAGAGGCCCAGAGGATATACCCAGGGATCTCCAGAGTAGAGTGAACACCTGTATGGTAATACCAGCAGGATAAGAGCCAGAGGGGCAGATATGGTGCCTGGTACTCTCCTCCAGTGTTCTAAGCATCCACATCCAGATCAGGCTCCTGGAAGAGTGACTGTTTCCTCAAGTTGAGCCGGGCACACTTGGGGCATGTAGTTGAGTTGTCGTAGTAGCAGTCCCTGAGGGTAGAAAGACAGGCTGGGTTCTGCACATTAAATTCTACTACTTCCTAAGCTAGCTTACCCTTCTGCAAGTAGGCAATCAAGTTCATAGATTTTCAAAACCATAGGGCAGAAGCAGAATCTATATCCTGGTATGATTGATCTCAAAGCCTAGTATGTAGGTACCAGTCTTTGCTAAAAGGTCAGGCTCCCAGGAATCAAACTTAGGCTCTAAGCTATTTATTTGTTTGTTTGTTTATTTGAGGAGGGGGGCACATGCATGCCACAGCACACATCTGAAAATCAGAGGACAACTTGCTAGAATTGGTTCTCTCCTTCTACCATATGGGTTCCAGGAATTGAATCCAGATTTAGCGATAAGCACCTTTACCCAATGAGCCATCTTGCTGGCCCCCTGAACTCTTGCTTACTCAATTATTATCATCACTTATTACTACTATAAATCTTCTACCCATGGTTCCCAAATGGTGTGTCAAGGCACATCAGGGCTCTGGACTTTGTTTTCTAGTTTGTTTGTTTGTTTGTTTGTTTGTTTTCCCCTACAATCTCTTATTTATTTATTTATTTATTTATTTATTTTATTTGGTCTTTTTGAGAAAAAGTCTCCCTGTAGCCCCAGCTGGCCTGGACTTGCTATGTAAACCAGGCTGGCCTTGAACTCACAGAGATCCACCTGCCTCTGCCTCCCAAGTTGTGGGATTAAAAGCATTGCACCACCACACCTGACTTTCTCCTGTAAATTTTTGAAGAGAATACAACAGTATTTGACATCTGTCACACACTGCACAAACTACTAGCTCAAAGGAGTTTACCGCTTCAACATGAATTATTGTCATAGCACTTGTGATAATCTAGTTTTGAAGAACTGGGATTTTTGTAGTCATTATGATAAACAGCAAATGCTAAGCAAAAACCAGTGTGGAAAGAAATGAGGGGAAGTTGTATTCAATTCCAAGGCCAAGCAGGGGCACATACATCATTAGTAAAAAAAAAAAATGCATTTATTGCAGAGTGAAATTTAAATGTTTTTCTTCTAATTTATGTATTTTTTTTCCAAACAGCTACTGAACCTTCAGGATATAAATTTTTATAACATTGTTTGAGCATAAGTACTTAATAAACAAGTGTTAGATATTTATTTTGACCTAGGGATACTCTGAAATAGTTAGAGACACTAAAAATGCTAAGAGCAAGAGAGTTTGGTTACATCTGTCCTATACTGAACCAGCAAGAATGACTTTGGTGCAGGTGCCGAGCAAAGCAGGGGGTGAACTCTGTGAGCAAGTCAGGGCCAGGGACTTCAGAGGCTAGTCTAGGATATTCTAGGCTGCAGTGACCCAGCCCAGGTGTTCATTCCTAATGAAACTTAAAAAAAAAAGTGTGTGTGTGTGTGTGTGTGTGTGTGTGTGTGTGTGTGCAGAGATCAGAACAGGGCATCAAATCCCCTAGAGCTGGAGTTATAGGCTAGTATGATCAGTCTGATGTGTGCTGAGAACTGAACTCCAGCCCTCCTCATAAGGGCAGCAAGTGCTCTTAACTGTGGAGCCATCTCTCCAGCTGCAAGGAAGATTTTTTTTGTTTTGTTTTTGGTGCTTGGGGTTTTGTTTGTTTTTTTCAGTCAGGGTCTCATATACCCCAGGCTGGCCTCAAACTTGCTATGTAGGATGACTGAATTTCTGACCATCCTGCCTCTACCTTCCAAGTGCTGAGATTACAGGATTGTATCACTATGCCTAGTTTTATGCAGTACTATGGATCAAAAGCAGGGTTTCATTCATGTTAGGCTACATTCCAAGTCCCTTAATGGAACTTGTAATTTAGACACAGACATCAGGGCCTAACTGCAGCAAAGGACTCTGAAGATCAGATAGCAAAAGCCCAAATGTCTGTCTCCCTCTCTCTCATTAGCAGCAGTGTCCATAAAACCAGATGCAGCTAAGGATAAAGTAAGGCACCCCACTTAGAAAGCAGAAAGGAGCCTAAGAACCTAGCCTAAGGGTGAGTCAGGCCATACCCACCTGTGGAAGACAGCTGAACAGTCAGTACACACAGATGTGTGGCTGTCAAATGGGAATAGCACATCACCTTCTCTGCAGAGTTCACACACAAATCCCTTGGCTTGGCACCGCTGTTGGGAAGGGAAACAATGTGGGGAAGTAAGCGCTAGCTCAGGTCAGGGATATATTGGCCAATCCTGGCCCTCAGGACTGAGGGGAGGGCACACAGAACAGCTAGGGGTCTCCTCTAGATAGAGCCATGACCACAGAATGGGCAGAGAGACCCACCTCACAGTCCAGCTTGATGTGCTTGGCGAAGAGTGTGTGGATCTCAGTGAGTGAGCAGCTGAGGCGGCCCATGTGCACATCTAAGAGGTCCTGAATGGAGTACATCTCATCGTTCTCCACAAAATGTTGCCGATCCTGAAGCTGCCAAGACCCAGCAGCTGTGACTCCAAGTGCAGGGCAAGAGTCCCCCACTCCCCACCTTAAGTGTCTGAGAATATTTATTGAACAAAGCAATAGGTGAGCCCCCAAACTTGAGTTTGGCGGCTGGGCAGGAGAGATGGCTCAGTAGTTAGAAGCACTGGCTGCTCTTACAGAGGACCCAGGTTTGGTTCCCAGCACCCACACAGCAGCTAGCAATTGTCCTTAACTCCAGTTTCAGGGGATCCAACAACGTCTTCTGTCCTCTGCGTGCATTGCATGACATGGGTGCACTTACCTACGCACAGGCAATATATGCATACACATAAAATAAAAATAATAAATAAATTTTTTAAAAAATTAACTAATTAGGGCTGGAGATGGCTCAGCAGTTAAGAGTACTGGCTGTTCTTGCAGAGGACCTGGGTTCAATTCCCAGTACCCACATGGTAGCTAGCTACCATCTGTAACTCCAGTTCCAGGGAATCCAACATACTCTTCTGACCTCCACAGGCATTGCATGACACAGGTGCACATACATGCAGGCAGTACACTCATACACATAAAATAAAAATAATAAAATATTTTTAATTAGCTAATTAACTTTAAAAACCTTGAGTTTGGTTCATCCTGCCTAAGGAGACTGGGCTAAGGCCACCTCCATGAAGGATGAAGACAATAATTGCTTATCTTAGTTTCCCAAACTTAGATCATCAGAGAACTCTTTTGTGGGGAGAATATCTGATAATTTATTATAGACCTGGTGTTCCCTGAACAGAGCTTGGAAGACTGATAGAATCAGAATATATATAGCTAGTAAGCTATCTGAAAAGTTCTGAGCACAAAGTATCCCATCACCCTGGCTCTCTGGGGCTGGTCCCTCTGACAATCTGACCTGCAGCAGCAGTCGTGCCTCCATAGCCTCTTTGCAGGTGATGAAGTACGGCTTCATAAGTAAGATGTCCTGGCGCAGCTTCTGTAGACACAGGTAGGCTCCTCAGCCATGACACATTGTTAACACCAAAGCTGTTTCTGTAAGGCTAAGGGGCTGGTTCTGCACTGACTTCACAGGGGCCACACTCACAGGTGGCTTCTCCTCATACTCTGGGTGATGGCAGGATCGGTAAGGCCTGGGGAAAGCGCCCTCCAATTCCCCAGGATGGTCCCACATCTGAATACTCTAGCCAAGCTCAAGTGCAAATCACAGCTTCTGGGCTACATAGGATCCTGAGGTTCATTAACCAGGTTCTTGAGATTGCCCATTCATGTTACTTAGTCCAGTCCCACAGGCAAGCAACAAGCTTGTCTTACTGTCCCAGGGCAGCACTGGGCCACATCTAACAACACTGGGCCAAACTTCTAGACAGATTCTACATCCCTCATTAGTCCCTTGGCCTTAACTACTCACTCTGCTCTGCCTCAGTCTCCTCCCCTATAACATGGACTCTAAGCCCTTTCTACTACCTTGCCTAAGATACCATCAGCTCCTGCCTGGACTACAGTATCTTTTGGCTTTAGCCTTGACTATCCTGGCTAAAAGTGGCCAATAGCCAGATATAGCTTCTGAAAATGTCTGGTCTGAACTTAGATTACTTTAACCACAGGGTACATACTGGAATTCAAAATCATAGTACAAAATAATAGAATAAAATATCTCAACAATTTTGAATATTGATTGCATACTACAACAATCTTTGCCTGTATTGGGCTAAATAAAATATATTGGCTGAGTGTAGCAGCACCTACCTATAATCCCAGGACTTGAGAGTTAGAGGCAGGGGGATCAGGACTTCAAGGCCAGCCTCAGCTATATATCAAGTTTGAGGCCGGTCAGAGCACTGTGTGCCACACTGCCAGGTTTATGTAACGCTAGGAACCCAGCATCTAGGCAAGCACTCTAACAACTGAGCTGCATCCCCAGCCAGGTAGGTAGGTAGAAAGGTAGATAAGTAGATAGATAAGATGATTGATTGAGATAGATATAGATGATAGATAAATAGATGATAGAGATAGATAGATGATAGATAGATAGATGATAGATAGATGTAGATAGATAGATAGATGATAGATAGATGTAGATAGATAGATAGATGATAGATAGATGTAGATAGATAGATGATAGATTTTGTGTACTGAGGAAAGACACACAAATCACCCTGGTGGGTCCCCACCCTGAAGCTCCCATAATGGGACAGGGAAATATGATAGAATTAAAATTGATTTCTCTCTCCCCCCCTCCCTCTCCCTCTCCCTCTCTCCCTCCCTGCCTCTCTCCATCCCTCTCTGACAGACTCAGGCTCTCACTATGCAGCTTAGGCTGCCCTCAAATTAGTGATCTTCCTCCCTCAGCTTTCTAATGCTAAGATTATCGGAATGAGCTACCACATGGGTTCTATATTTTAGAGGCTACCAGAAAATTTAATATCACTGTAATCAAGCATGACTGTTGTTAGACATGGCTGTTAACACTTTTAATGCAAAGGATAGCCAAGGGGCCCTGTGAAAGTAGTACACTTCCTCTGCCCAGAACCTCCCATGAGGGGACAAGTCCATCCCACCACTTACCCATGCCCCAACCTTACCCGGATCTCCACCAGCTCTTCCACGTAGTTAAAGAGCAGAGGGTTGATCTCTCTGAGTCGGAGCACTGGCCGTGACACCATCAGCGCCAGGTAGCGCATGCTGCAGCGAGACACCTGCAGGGTAGCTGAGTGACTAGCTTGCAGAGCTGGGGCTAGTGGAACCAGGACCTGCCCACCTTCTCCCTGCTCACTCGCTCTCCCTCCCTACCCTTACAATCCCCACCTCCAACCACAACTCTAAATCCCAACCTTGCGAGGCTCAAAGTCCCAGTTGTGCACCACTCGAGCAGGGATGACAGCCAGGTCATTCCAGTGGCAGTGGCTGCAGTAGTACTGGCCAGTGTAGTCACACTGCCGGGCCTCACTAGGCACACCTCCTGTTGGGGCCAAGTTATTATAAGGTCAGGGTAGCTATTAGGGGTTAAGGTCTGCCTCACTTGCCCAAGGACACCATATGGTTGGTCCATCCTCCCTCACTAAGGCTGCATGAAACAAGAAGCTGGGTCAAGGGTTCTATACTCCAGACCTGACTCCTCACCTTTTCATCTGGGGGACCTAGGGCCATCCCAGTATATCAGTACCCTGACTGTTCATCAGCAAAATGAGACAGCAATAAAGTAGTGAGACAAAACTGCTGAAGAGACCCCACAGATTAATATTAGCTAATATTCCCATCTCTAGAATGTGACTGATGTTATGTGGTTTCCTTTTGCAGACTTGGGATGGAAGCCATGGTTCATCTGTGCGAGCAAGCATTTTACCACTGAACCACATCCCCAGCACTCTATGATGTTTTTCTATGCCTTGTCTTTGCAGGCCCTCTGTGACAGTGGTAACACAGAGATACAAACAGTCAGAGTTCAGAGATCAGCCCTGGAGTGACCTTGGCAAGTCATGGAACAGCTAGAACCTGTGTGTTCCTATGAGAATTGAATGGATGCCAGTAACTTCCCTTTGTCATTTCCCAAAAACAAGAAGCAAGAACTGTCCTGTCCCTACTCCCTCACTCATTGCTATAGTGCAGCTTTCTTATACACCCTCCAGGCGCCCTGCCTGGAATACCTCTGGCCACTGTTCTATCCTTGCCCCCCATCTTTCACTCACGTAGAGAGATGGGAGCACGGCACTCAGCACAGCGGTAGTCCTGGCTGTCCAGTCCAGTCTCAGGGCAGATGCTCAGCTCATATTCGGCCTGGTGGCTAACCTTGGAGCTCACACAGGGCTTAGAGATGAGGTTCAGGCACTTGCTGTGGCAGCGGTAATAACACCCTATAGTAGGGAAATACTCATATCTCTCAAAAGTAGTGTGGGTCACACAGCCCAGGATGATTTTCAGCTTTCCTCCAGTGTCCACATCAACCCAAGACTTCCTCCTAGCACTACTCTAGGGCTCAGCATCTCAAAGATATCAAAGATATCTCAAAGATACTCAGGTCTCTATTCCTGAAGCCTTGCCTCTTGACATGTAGAGTCAACCTACCATTAGCATCCATCAAACCTAAGCTGTGCAATGGTGTTTCCTCTCTTATATCTTAACGCTTTTCTCCCATTTTCCATTTCAGATTTCAGTGACTCAATCCTTCCAGTGCTGAGATTACATCATGAATCATCCTGACTCCTAACTTATATCTTATGCTTCTCTACCAAATCTATAGCTAGCAGTGACCTAAGCCACTTCTAATTCAATACCCCACCCTCATCAGAGCCACTTATCTATTTCTTCCAACTCAACTTAGGACCAGAGTCTAAGTACCTAGCACTCACCTATGGTCCTCAATGCATATACAGAAACACACTGTCACCTCTGAATGCACCTTTACCATGCTTTCCCTTAGACATGGTACTCTTACTCTAGCCACAAGTGCTTTTCCTCACAGACACTGGACACACCAACCATAGGGCCTTTGCATGTGTGCTTCCTCTATATCACAGCCTTCTTCCCTAGATATAATCCTGGCTTGCTCCCTAACTTCCAAGCATTTGCTTAAATGTCACATAGGGGTTTTTCATTCTACTCTAAAGTACCACTGTACACACCCTCGAAACACTATTCCTTTTCCAGTTTTGCTATTACTGTCTGACATACTATGTCATTTCCTAATCTGGATTCTCATACAGAACAGTACAATGTTCTCTCTGCACTATCCAATATGGTAGCCACCAGACTCATGTGGCTTCTGAGCATTTGTAATGTAAATAGTACAACTGAACTATATATTCAACTCACTTGGATTTAAATTTCAAAAACCTTCAATGGTTCATCACTACCATAGTAACTGTTCAGATTTAGATGAAAGGCTAGTAAAGGCAGGCATGTTGGTCTCTGTTCTTCATGTCTCCAGTGCACAGCAGGGCTTGGTCAATTATATACTATAGATAATTCACTTTACTATGACCCATGTCTGGTTGCAGAGATTACAGAGGAGTAAGCCTTGGTCTTGGCCCACCTGTGCAGGTGTACCAGGTCTGAATGAGGCCCCAGATGATGGTATTGCACTTGTCACAGGTTTGCTTGACACTCTTGCTCTTTTCCTTATAGAAGCGGTGCTCCAGGAGGACCCGGATATTGGGCTCCTCTTCATTGGGGTCCTGTAGGGGAGGGGCAATGGAAAAGTCATAGGTGAGCTATAATACAGCTCTTTCCCTTCACCCAAGCTCATCAATATATGCCTTCCAGGAATTACTATAGCAGAGGTTGTGAGTTTTAGCCTAATGCATGTCTCTCTTCTCTATTTAGGAATAGAATAAGCAGATACTCATCACCAAGACCACACATGACTCTCCCCATCCTCCCTTGAAGACTGGTGCTGCACAGGTTTAAGGTCCTGTGAACAGAAGTAATACAGTCTCTGTTCTTCTGCTTGTTGGGTATAGACTAAGATGTGCAGTGGGGTAAAGTTGGACTCCCCCCAGTGTCTGACAAGGCAACAAAAAGGATGACCTAGGGTTCCGATTCCACTGGCTGTTGTCATATGGGCCCTGGACCCTTGGGTTTTCGTTCATAAGGAAAATTACACATCTATCTCCTTTAAACTACTCTGTCTTGGGATATGTTTGTTACCACATCTTTACTTATTTCCACTTTAAATCCCTAGGGGTTCAAGGTCAATATAATGGGCACAGTGGTAGCCAAGTAAAAAAAAAAAGAGTCAGGGCTTCATGCTGCATTTCGTGGGTTTTGGACTCTAGGATCCACTCTCTCCTCTTAAATCACCTATCCTAGGTAATACAACAAAAGAGGAATGATCCCAACCAACTTGCTTTACTGAGTGATCATATGGCCCAAAACTAACCAAATGGCTATGACTGTGTCAGGAATGAGCACATAATCCAGGACTGGTCAGTCACTGTGAGTGCTTCCTAAGCTATGACCCAGGCCTGATCAATCAGTTAAGTCTGACTTGATATCCCAACTGAGAGAGGTAATTTTTGGAAAGACAGATGGCAATGCTGAAACTATTTCTGCCACTTTACAGAGTACCCACCTGAGGGTGGATCAAACATAAAACAGAGCAAAAGGGCACAGGATTCTGACATTGTTAGAGGATCTTTCAGCCGTTGAACAAGAAAATACATTCTTCTTTTTGTTTTGAATTCCTTAAGGCTGGGTTTCTGTCCCTGGTAACCAAGTGGTGCTGTTCTAATAGGGAAATAAATAGCCTGTACCTAGGGTAATTGTATCATCTTTCACCTTGCTTTTCAGGGCACTTTCTGTCCCTCAGAGCACAGAGGAGACCCACCCTCTGGGAGAAGCCAAAGGTTGCCCTGTCCTCCTGCCTCCCACAGTGGCAGCCATGCTCCAAGCGGCTCTGTGATGAAGCAGGTCAATACCTACCTTCAGCTCCTGGAGCTTCAGCCGGAGGTGGATGAGCCTCACCACAGCATCTTTCTGCTTCTCGGACTGCTCAGGAAGCTCTAGAATCACCTGTTTACATTCCTCAATCGCCTGCCGCAGCTGCTGAACATCAGAGGCCAGGAAAAGACCCTGCCCAGGTTGGATGGCAGCAGTCAGATGGCCACCTGGAAGGATCTCGCCATAGAAGGTAGGCCTGTCCTCATTGGCAATTAGGTACAGCAGACTTCAGCCCCCTCACCCAAATGAGGACTTGCTTAAGGCCCAGGAATGTTAGCATCACATAAGAATCCATTCATGCTGCCTGCTCCTAGCTAAACAGATCTATTCATAGGCCTCTGAATACCTAATTCAGGATACTTTTCAAAAGTATTCAAAAGTATGGGGTTCAGTTGCAAGAGAGCTTGACTAGCATATATAAGCCCTTGGGTTCGATCTCCAGCACCACGTAAACCCAGCTTGATGATGCCTGCCTGTAATCCCAGCACCTAGGAAGTAGAGGCAGAAGGATCAGGAGTTCAAGGTCACTACATAACAAGTTGGAGGCCAGACTTGGCTAGAGACCTGTCTCCAAAAAAAAAATGAATAAATAAAAAGTTAAGCCTCAGCTACATAGGAAATTTAAAGCCAATCTAGACTACATGACATAAGAACCTCTCTCAAAGATAAAAGAAGGGGCTGGAGAGATGGTTCAGTCAGTAAGGGCATGCCATGCAAGCATGAAGACCTGAATTAGGATCCCCAGCATTCACATGAAAAGCTAAGCAAGCATGATGGTAGAGCATGTCTGTAATTCTAGTGCTAGGGAGACAAAAACAGAAATATCTCTAGAACTCATTGTCCAGCTAGTCTTGCTAATTCAGTGAGCTCCGTGTTCAGTAAGAGACCCTGACTCAAGAAATAATAATAAATGAAATAAATGGAGTAAAATAGAGGAAGACATCTGACATTGAAATCTGGCCTTCCTGTGCATGTGTCATGCACACACATGAGCACATACATATGCATACACCAAAAATACATAAATAAAAAATTTTAAAGACAACTTCTGGCCTGGAAAGATGGCTCAATGGTTAAGAGCATTTGCTGTTCTTTCAGAGGACCCAAATTAAGTTCCCAAAATTCACATCAGGTGGCTCACAACCACCTATAACTCCAGACCCAGGGGATCTGACACCATATTCTGTCCTACACACATGTGCACACACACACACACACACACACACACACACAAAAGACAAAAAAGAAATCTTTTTTAAACACAACCTTTGGGGTCAGGTATAGTGACACACACCTTTAATCCTAGCACTCAGGAGTCAGAGGCAGGTGGACCTCTGTGAGATTGAGACCAGCCTGATCTAAAAAAAAAAAAAAAAAAAAAAAGACAATACTTCCTCTTATCTAATAGTCTGGGTTTTATTTTGTTTTGTTTCTTTTTTTTTTTTTTTTGAAACAGGGTCTCCCTGTAGCCCCACCTGTCCTGGAACTCGCTATGTTGACCAGGCTGGCCTTAAACTCACAGAGATCCGCCTGGCTTTGCCTTCCAAGTGCTGAGACTAAAGGCATACACCATCATACCGGCCCCATTAGATTTTTTTAGCCATGCTCTTTCACTTCTAAAAAGAAAGCAGAGGAAATTATATTTGTTGTCAAGAAGAAGAGGAAGAAACCTCTGGCTTAAGAGCTAAGCCCAGGCAGATGCTAGCAATGTAACCTACAAGTGTACCGTTATGCTAGACTCAGCATTTCTGGGTGCTTTCCCCAAACACTGACCCAGAAACTCAGAATGCCCTGCTTCTGCTGGGGAAGACAGACTCAAACTTTGGAGCCAGGAAGGTAGGCTGACTCTGTCCTCAGGAGACACTTTGCTCCTTCTATATGATAGGCTCTGAAAAACTCAAGCAAAAAGGTAGTAGTACCGTTCCCTCCTCCTTGGAGCTCATTTTGTGGCTAAGAGAAAGTGCTAAAGGGATGGGGTATGGGTGCACACACCTTTAGTCCCAGCCCTCAGGAGGCAGAGGCAAGCAGATCTCTGTGAGTTCAAGGCCAGCCTGGTCTACATAGTGAGTTCCTGGCCAACTGGGGCTACAGGGAGACCCTGTCTCAAAAAGACCAAAAAGTGGGTCTGGAAAAATGGCTCAGTGGTTAAGAGCACTGGCTGCTCTTGCAGAGGACCCAGGTTTGGGTCCCAGCACCCACATGGCAGCTAACAACCATCTGTAACTTCAATTCCAGGGGAATTCAATGCCCTCTTCTGACCTCCAGGAGCATTGCAGGACACAGGTGCACTTATATACATGCAGGCAGTACACTTACACATAAAATAAAATTTTAGTTTAAAAAATTAGAATGAGGAAGTTCTGACTGAATGTTTTTGATTTGTTATATTTGAATGTTATTTTATCTTTCTCAAATGAGGTAGAGATGGTTTGCATAAAACTAAAGGGTGGCCAGGAGTGGTGGCACATGCCTTTAATCCCAGCACTTGAGAGGCAGAGCCAGGTGGATCTCTGTGAGTTCAAGGCCAGCTTGGTCTACATACTGAGTTCCAGGTCAGCTGGGGTTACAGGGAGACCCTGTCTCAAAAAGACAAAACAAAACAAAACAAAACTAAAGGGCTTTCAAGCATACTAGGTCTCTTCCCTTTTCTCCTTCAAACATGCCTTCTGTGAAATAAAATATAGAACAAGCCAGAGGAGCATTGTGCTGCCAAGTACCATTTATATAGGATATCTCAGGACACCAAGGAACTCAACTCTCACATCTGCTTCATAAGAACCTGGAGGTTAGGAAAAAGGAGGAGCCCCAGCTCCTTATTCCAAAGCTAGGCTGTCTCTACTACCCTCCAACAGACTTTGAAGATGGGGGTCAGATGCTGTCTGTTTCAGATTTGAGGCCCAGAAGACTCAGCTGACATGGGGGCTGTTTAACCCAGTGGTTGTGGCTAGCTAGAAAGGAAGCTGTACCCCAACTATGAGACAGTATCTAAGCAGGTAACCTTACAACCTGCAAATGCTGTGATCAGGATAATACCTCAGGGTCCAGGCCCTTCCCCTCTAAGATCCCAAATCTTACCACAGGGCGAGAAAAGTGGTCCTCAGACAGACCAAGATCCATCATGTGCTCAGAACAGTGGAACTCAGGTTCTCCAGGGGGCAGCTCAGACAGGGTCTCTGAAGTAAGAAGACAATATGGAGAGAGAAAGACTAACCTGCTCCCTCTTGCTGCTCACCACTCAGGGAGGTGACTGGGGACTAAAGCTGGGCAGGGGAGTTGGGAAGCCCAAAGGAAGGAGGTGCTAGGGAGAGCTGTGCACTGTTCAGCTGTCTGCTTCGGTCTGGTTGGCATTTGTAAAGGATTCTGTGAAGAATTCATCAAAAAGACAGGTGAACCAACACTGAGTGGTACCAAAAGAGTCCCACAAGATAGCATTATAGAAATATCCCAAATTGGGCTGGAGAGATGGCTCTCAGTTAAGAGCACTGGCTGCTCTTACAGAGGACCCAGGTTCCATTCCCAGCACCCATATAATGGCTAACAGCTCCAGTTTCAGGGAATCCAACACCTTCTTCTGACTTCCGTGAGCACTGCACAACACAGGTCAGGTGCACTTATACACAAGCAGGCAATACACTCTTACACACAAAGTAAAAATAGTAAATATTTTTAAAAATGAAATCCTAGGGCTGGAGAGATGGTGGTTAAGAACACTGACTGTTCTTTTTTTTTATTTTTTATTTTTTTGTCTTTTTGAGGCAGGGTCTCCCTGTAGCCCTAAGCTGTCCTAGAACTCACTATGTAGACCAGGCTGGCCTTGAACTCACAGAGATCCGCCTGCCTCTGCCTCCCGAGTACTGGGACTAAAGGCATCCACCACCACACCTGGCCTCAAGAACATTGACTGGTCTTGCAGAAGACCTTGGTTTGAATCCCAGCACCCACATGGCCCCTAACAACTGTCTGTAACTCCAGTTCCAGGGATCAGCCCTGGAACAGAGACAGCCTCTTCTGTCCTCTGTGGGCATTGCATAACACAGGTGCACTTACCTACATGCAGGCAACACAAGCATACACATAAAATAAAAATAATAAATTATATATATATATATATATATGTATATATATGAAGTATCCCAAAACTAGGCATGGTGGTGCATGCCAGTAATCCTAGCACTTGGAAAGCTGAGGCAGGATCATCACTTCCAGGCCAGCCTGGGATATATAAAGAGAAGAGATCCTGTCTCAAAATAACCAATAAAGCTGGTCGTGGTGGCGGATGCCTTTAGTCACAGCACTCAGGAAGCAGAGGCAGGTAGATCTCTGTGCATTCAAGGCCAGCCTAGTCTACATAGTGAGTTCCAGGACAGCTGGAGCTACAGGGAGACCCTGTCTCAATAAAAGATCAAAAAAATAAATAAATAAAAACATAACAATTTCTAAGGCAAATACTTTGTGTATCAATAGTTAGATTGAAGAAAAATCATTGGCTAGCTATACCACAAAATTCATGAAGCCTTTTGTGGACTCCAAGTCAACCTAGCAACAAGCCTTGGCCTTGAGTACTCTCTACCTACTTTATCTGAAATTCCTGAGTTCCTACCCTCCCGATCCGCAGAGGGTGAGGCCTATGTACAGGACACCCCATTAGCCTCCCTCCCCCAGATCTTGGCTCTGAGTTTTCTCCAAGTGTTCACTGAGCACCTTCTGTGCACTGGGACTCAGCAGTGATTCTCTAGACTTAGATCCCTGCCCTCTAGAGTATTCATTCTGGTGAAGACAAAAGCAACTGCAGAGCAGGTGGAAAATAACTATCCCCATTGGAAGGGAAGGAGGGAGAAAGGGTAACAGGGGCTGGTGTGAGGTGTCTGATGGTCTACACACACCTCACCCTGCCCCAGCACTCACCTTCGGAAGTAACTTCCTGGGCCTCCTCCCTGGGTTCCTGCTCATGATGCCTTGGCCCAAGCTGCTTGTT
This sequence comes from Nannospalax galili, assembly GCF_000622305.1. Taxonomy (NCBI): domain Eukaryota; kingdom Metazoa; phylum Chordata; class Mammalia; order Rodentia; family Spalacidae; genus Nannospalax; species Nannospalax galili. Next base: position 120,514 of record NW_008345902.1, read on the forward strand.
GAAGGGGTTGAGGTGGGCCTGCCGAAAGCGAGCCAACTTCTCATCATATTCCATAGCATCCCACCTGCAGGGTCCAGCATGGCTTGGATGAGTGCCCAAATCCCAGGTTCATCATAGCTCTTCCCCTTTCCTCAGCCCCCTGCCTCTTTCATTTTTCACAGGCTGAGGGGACAACTCCACAAGGCAGCCTCAATCATTATCCTCTCCCAAAGTCACCTCAGCTATCCACCTAGGTTCCACTGGTGGTGTTTTCTCCCAAGAGCCCCAATAATGAGGGATGGCCCACAGGTGCAGGTTTATCCAAGGATGTCAAACAAATAATCTGGAACACAAGGTCCTACCCTTGCACACAGGCTTCATTGGCACCAGATATTGTAGGATTCTATCCCTGTGGTCACACAGTAGGCTCTGAGCCAGGCCTCAAATGGCAAATGACTCACTTGGTCCCAGTTCAGCCAGGCCCTTGTTGGTAACCTACTCCTGTGGATACATCTTCTGGAAGTGGGTCTTTCTTCCTGCCCCTCACCTGAGGTGCTCCTTTCAAAACAGTGCACCCTGCAAAATACCATGCTTGTTACAGTATTCACCAATGAATCCTCTGCAGTCAAGGCAAAGGCCCATCTTTGTCTTGCTACCTGCAGGGTGACCCATGCACCCTTTTCAAGCTCCAGAAGTGCATCTAGATTCTAAGAGTTGCTCTCAGATCTGGGTTTCAGTCCTGCTTGAGAACCACATGATCTGAGTCATTCCTGTGGCTTCCTGCCCTGGGCTCCCATGTAGCAGGCAGGAAGTACCTAGCTTCCTGCTTGTCAGAGATCACTAGCTACTTTTTCCCCTCCCTGGGGCTCAGCCCACTTTGAGAACACAGAGCTGGTGGCTCTTGACAGAAAAGAAGGGGCTGTATCTGAGTAGAACAGAGGCAGTGGGAACGTGCTCTCTACTTAACTAGGTGGGCATCATTCCATAGCCTCCCTCTGCCTTTTTGATCATACAAAGGTGAGTCACTGTCAGGGTGATATTAGTTCATAGATACTGAGCACAAAATAAACACTATACAAGATTTACTATTACAATAGGAAGTCAGAAGATAATTTTAGAGATGACATGGGTGCCTGAATGATAATGTGTTTTCTTCATGCCTATTATAGTCAGAAGTAAGACAACCTGTAACTCCTTCTCTACTCCTTCACTTGAAAGAAAAATAAGAGAACTAAGCCCAGAAAGGCTCACCTTGCTCAGTCCCCATCATGTGAACTAGGGAACTACAGCCTGTACCAAGTCTCACATCAACACTCTACAGGGGCCCCCTCCTGAGCCATGTACTCCAGATGCCTGTGGATCATATCCTGCTGACTCTGCCTCTGTTCATGGTGGGTAGTAAGAGGACATAGCTCTAGTCTGTCAGGAACTACCAGCTACTGATAGGCTGTCCCTGGGTCAAAACATGAAGGTCTAAGGCGATACAGGTACTATGGGCTGATAACTTTGAGTAGATCACACAGGGTGTTACACTCAACTAATGACAAACACCTCCCAAGTGTCCTAGGGACCAGTTAGAGCACAGAAGAGAGTAAACTGTCCCAGTGTTCATTCACTCCTTCATCTTGGGTCAGGAGTCCTCTTGTTTGTTTGTTTGTTTGTGTTTGTCACATGATTTCGCAGTCTGCCCTGTACCTAGGCATGGTAATATGACTATGTTCTGATAAAAAAAAAAAAAAACATTAGCAGAAAGGTCACTCAAGATTGTTCTTTGGCCCCTCCTTCCTCCTCTGTCTGGAAAGGGTGGAGCTAGAGCAGCCAGCTTGAGCTGTGACATAGAAGGTACAAAAGAGGATGGCCAAGTGACAAGATCTCAGGCAATTCCACTTGAGCCTACAGCTACTCACTATTATGTTCAAGTAAAGCAGAAATAAACTTATTTTATACCACTACCCATTACTAATATTTTTGAGACTGGGACAACTCTGACTTAAATGTAGAGGTGAAGGCCTGACAGATGACTCAGCAGGTAAGGGTATATGCTGCCAGGCCTAATGACCTGAGCTCAATCCCAAGGACCCACATAATAGAAGGAGAGAGCTGACTCCTGAATGTGTACAAGGGGCATGGGTGGGTGCATACATATACATATAGACAGACACAAAATAAACAAATGTAATAACAAAAAAAACTTACAAAAGATAATAATGAGCCAGATGTGGTGGCATATGCCTTTAGTCCCAGCACTCAGGAAGCAGAGGCAGAAGGACCTCTGTAAGATCGAGGCCAGCCTGGTCTATACAGCGAGTGCCAGGCCAGCTGGGGCTACAGAGAGACCCTGTCTCAAAAAGAAGAAAAATGAAGAAGAAGGAGAAGGAGAAGGAGAAGAAGAAGAAGAAGAAGAAGAAGAAGAAGAAGAAGAAGAAGAAGAAGAAGAAGAAGAAGAAGAAGAAGAGGAGGAGGAGGAGGAGGAGAAGATAATGAATAATTAAATAAATTAGTTGGGAGTTGCATGGCCTTGTTCTCCTTCTTGGAAGTCAGGGAGAACCTGTATCTCTTAAGGTAAAGGAGAGGGATAAGTGTGTAATGTGGTAACACCAGAAACTGGAGTTGCTATTGAGCAAACAGTCACATCATGTGGTGACCAGCCCAATCAAACGGAACTGGGGCAGATGGTTCAGGAGCCACTCCCAGAAGTCTTTCCTGGGAATTTCCTGATGTTTTAGAAGATGGCCAGAAGGACACAAAGACAGGCACCTCAGTAAGACCAGTCTTCACAGCAGCTCTTCTCTGGCTACCTCTTCCAGGAAAAACTTCCCTTATCCATTTCCTGAGTGGCAGTGCCACCTCCTGACATGGCACAAAAGCAAAGGATGAATGAAGCCATTGAGCCATTTGACTGCATTTGACTAGTCTGTCTGCAGCCAGCTTAAGGAATCTTATCACCCTGTCAGCTGAGAGCAGATAGAGACATCCCAGCACAGTCTGCAGGGAGCAACAATTGACTTTGAGAACAGCTCCTGTTTCCCTAACTACCCCACAAAGTTCTGCACCCAGAATTCACTCTTGGCCTTGAAAAGGAGAAGCAAGAGAAGGATGATTGAAAGGAAAAAAACAAAACAAAAATCCATTTCACTAATGCCCCTGTAGAGCCCTCTTTCTGAAGCAGAAGAATAGCCACAACTTGACAACTGAAAACTCCAGATTGAAGCCCCAGTGTCTGTGGAGAACCAGGGGGACAGGGTGGAAGCTTAGGAGTTAATAGATACCAGAAGCCCGCCTCTCATACGCCAAAAAGTATCTACTAGTCCAGCTGCCACAGGAGGCCCTGAGAATGCTCCCTGGAAGAGAGGACAAGGTACATCCTATCTGCTCATACGTGAAACAAGCAAAGCTGGCCAGGAAAACCGGGCGAAGCAGGCAGTGTTACCAGGCGCAGAGAGAAGCATGCGTCCTACACTTCTACCCACTATGACCTGAATTCACTCTTAGGATGCGCCTGTCCTCACTGGGGCCGGTCTCTACGACCACCGTCACCCATTTCAGTAGTGAAACCTAGAGGCTCAGAAAAGCCCAACATCTCAGAGGGCAGACAGCTCTGTGGGTCCTTGGGCCGCGGGTCCCACTTACAGTCAGACAGCCACCTGGGGTGGGGGTCCACCTGGGATGGTGACCACTGAGGTCACCAAGGCCTTGGTCACAGGAGAGAGCCAGCAGGCGGCAGCCGGGAGCTGGAGGTCCCAGGCCCTGCCAGCGGCCTCTGCGGGTCCTGCGCCCTGGGTGCGCGCATCGGAAACTGGATCCCGTGTGGGCCAGAAGGCAAGTGCGCCCCGAGACCTGTACCCCATGCCTGCTTCCCGGTCAGACCCGCTCTGCCGCTCACCTGTCCGCAGCTACATTGTACCCCGCCGACTGGCTACACTGTACCACGCCCGCCACCGCTACACTGCACGGGATGCGCCGCCCGCTGCTGCCACCTCCGGCCAGGAGGCTCATGACACCGTGTACCCTTTCAGCTCACCAGGGCTCCTCCAGGTCTCTTGCCCTCAGATCCCTGGGGTGCTCTACCTCTGCCCTGGGTCTCAACTCTTCTAAGTTTTTTTTTTTTCTTCCCCTCATGATTGCGTTCAAGGGCATGGCTCCACAATGACAACCCCTCACCACCATCCCCACAACTCCAATACTGACATCCAGCTGTCCCCTGGACACCACCATAGGGACATCTGAGGAGCATCTCAAGTTCCTGAGACAATCTCCCCCTCCTCTCTTTGATGGCAGGTGCATCCTTCCCACCGTGAGGCCAAACCTTAGTGCATGCATGACCACATTCCCCAGATACTGTATCTGACCTGACTGCCCAGACTTTACTTCCTGGCTCTCTCACCAGTCTCCCTCTTTACCTACAACAGGCTAGGTCTATCCCTGGGGCCCTCTCCAGCTGAGCCTCTATGAAACATTTTTTCCTAATGACAGCCAAACATCTTCCCTGATGCCTTCTTCCTCAGTTGTCAGAAGAGTCATGGCCCTTCCTCTTACATATTCATCAATGCTTGATGGTCCCTGCCTCTTACATTTATACTTATGATCTCTTCCCTCATTCCCAGAGCTAAGAACTACAGACAAGCTTTTGTTTTCTTTCTTAATTGCTCCAAGGACTAGGCCACTGCCTAGGCCCAAGGGTGCTAGTTACACAGGGTTCCCAGATAAGGCAAGCTACTCAGCAGGTGACCCACTCCATAACCACATTTAGTATCATTTATTGACCTGAACCAGTGCATACACTAGCAGTGGGACTATGTCCCTCTCACCTTCAAGTAGAGTCAAATAGCCCAGGTCCGCCTGTTCTGTGATTGCCGTGTGTCATGACCATGTCTTCCTTGATTCAATAACACTTTTATTGAGCACCAACTGTATGCCATGCTCTGGCAGGGTACCACAATACATACTGGAAGACAGACAAGGTTCAGACAGACAAGTAAGAGCCAAACCAATCAGGTGTGTAATGAGCACCAAGAAGGAAATGCATAGGCTAATAAGATAGTGCCTGAGACTAGGGAGGGAGGTTGGATGTTTGATTCAATGCTCAAGAATAAGGAGAGAAAAACAACTTTATAAAAGGGTCTTGGGCCAGGTGTGGTTGTGCATGCCTTTAATCCTAGCACTCAGAAGGCAGAAGCAAGCAGTTCTCTGTGAGAGAGAGGCCAGCCTGGTCTACATAGTTCCAGGCCAGCTGGGGCTACAGGGAGATACTTTCTCAAAAAAAAAAAAGGTGGGGGCAGCCTGGGGTGTGATGGTAAAGGCCTGTAATCCCAACACATAGAGGAATAGAGGAAGGCAGGAAGATTAGAAGTTCAAGACTAGCCTTTGCTACATGGAAATTTAAGGCTATCCTAGGTTACATGAGACCCTGGAGAGAGAGAGAGAGAGAGAGAGAGAGAGAGAGAGAGAGAGAGAGAGAGAACAAACACTCTTCAAACAGCATGGTACACACAGAAAACTAAAAGTTAGGTCCAAGATAAAATGAGAGGAGACATGAAAGGAGAGAGCTGTGGTCTAGATATAACACACTGGCTTAGATTGTGGTATGATGGGAAATTTCCTTTTTCTTCAGTTTTATTGAGACTGAGTAGACATATAAGAAATTATACTTAAAGTGTACAATTTGATGAATGTGAATATTTGTATATGCCTGATAAACCATAATTAAGATATCCATGGTCCTCACATTTTCTTTGTGCTATTTTCCAACCCCCTCCCTATTTTTGCCTCTGCCTCTAAATAACCACTGATCCCCTGACATTAGTTTGCATTTCCTAGAATTTCATAGAAATAGATTCATATAGTATGTCCTTGTTTTTGTCTAACTTCTTTCACTCCACATAACCAAAACTCATCTATGACATAGAAAGTAACAGTGTTTTGCTCTCTTTATTGCTGATTAGTGTTCATGTTATGAGTACACCACTCATCTATTGATGAACACTTGGGCTGTTTCCAATGTTTGCTATTATAAATAAACTGCTATAAATGTTCATGTGCAAGTCCTTGTGTGGAGTTATGCTTTTATTTCTCCTTGCTAGTGTTCAGCAGAATAGGTAGATAGTGTGATAAGTTTGTCTTTGATTTTCTAGGAAACTTAAGGTTTTTTTTTGAGTGGTAATTGTGCTATTTCACATTCCTTCTGGCAGGCATCTAATGATCCCTCAGTCAACATCAATTAGTGGTTCACTATCTCTAGTGAAGGATTTTGAATAGAGAAGTAACACAATTTTTTGTTTAGTCTTTGTTGTTTTGGTTTTTGTTTTTTGTTTTTGAGATAAGGGCACACTCTGTAGCCCAGGCTAGTCTGGAACTATGTGGCCCAGGTAGTCTCAGCCTCCCAAGTGCTGGGATCACACTTGGGATCACACATGTGAACTACTATGTCTGGCTATGCTTTTGTTGTCAAAAGAGCCCTCTGATGTTGTATGGGGATAAAATGGATGAGAATAGGCAGGAAAGAGATTTCACAATGCATTGACATCCTCTGTCTGGCTCTGGGCATGGTGGCACATGCCTTTAATCCCAGCACACATGGCCCTAATCTCTCCCACCTTCTTACCTGCTCCCCTAACCCAATTTCTCCTCCTTGTCTCGGAATTTCTTTCCTCTTCCAACTGAGTCTAATGGATCACTCCAACCTATCTCTTGATAAAACCAGCCTCTGCAAGTGAAGACTCCCTTGGGTGGGGTCCTATCTCCATACCCTGAGGTCAAGGGCACAGTGGGAGGCATGGGGGCATGTGCAGATGGCTACATATTCCTCCCTCTTTCTGAGACAGGTTGACCAGTTTCCAGTTTTGATTTAGAGTGACCTTAATGAGTCTAGCCACCCCCCCATACATACCTTTTCAACTTGTGTAGTTTTTCTGATACTCATGTTCTTAGTAAGAAAAAAAAAGTCAGGGAAAGGGGAGTCTTCCAATAAAAAATAAGATGTGGCCACCAGCCAAAAGAGGGAGATTACCAGAAAAAGACTGGATGAGATCCTCCCACCCAGGGGCAGAATTCAGAGAGGACAAAAATGTCTGAGGGGGCTAGAAGATGCCTTCTCCTGCCCATCCTCACATTCCCAGCAGACAACACCTACCTAGTGCTTATAGATTTGAAAGGTAGGAATGGGAAGAGAGAGGAAGTGGCCTCAAATTAGGTCAATGAAGGCTCAGGTGGTCCCAGGAGGAGCAAAGCTGAGGTTCTCATGGTGAAGGTACTCAGAAGGGAAGCATGGTTTGGGACCTTTTTGTTTTGGTTTTGGGTTTTTTGTTTTGTTTTGTTTTGTTTTGTTTTTTGGTTTCTTTTTGAGACAAGGTCTCTCTGTAGACCCCAACTGTCCTGGAACTCACTATGTAGACCAGCCTGGCCTCCTGCCTCTGCCTCCTGAGTGCTGGGATTAAAGGCATGTGCCACCATGCCCAGCTGGTTTGAACCTTGGTAAGCAAAGAGGAGAGGTACACAGACTTGAGCAGAAATCTCAGCTGCTCCTGTTCCTGGCTGGGAAAGAACCTCCATCTCATCTCTGTAGAATTCATATAACATTGATTATCTGTTCTGAAACAACCATTTTCCTCAGTAGGAGAACCTACCACAAGGTGTGGTGAGACCAAAGAAAGAGGCAGGCAGTTTGAGATACTGAATGTGAGGGAACCCCTATTGAGGCAAACAGCACATACTCACAAGCAAAAGTTCTAGTGGAAGATTTTCCTCAGGGAGCCAAAGGAGTTGTGGGGGAGAACACTAGTGGATTATAACTACCCCCAAAGCAGAAAATGGAAGCATCCTTTCATCAGGTTGCTGGGGCAGGATAGGGTCTAGGAATTTCCACTTAATCATGAGTATGGCTTTTTTGTTTATTTTTTGTCTTTGTTTTGAAACGGGGTCTTACCATGTAAATTTGGCTGGCCTAGAACTCAGTATATAGACCAGGCTGGCCTCAACTCATAGAGATCCCCCTGTTTCTGTGTTCTGAGTCCTGGGACTAAAGTTGTGCACTACTACACCAGGCTAAGTATAGCTTTTTTTTTTGCAGAAGCATGCATTTATTTGGGCATATGGTAGCAATCCACTAAACACAGAGGTATAATCTACTGGAGAGTAACCAGAACAGGGTTGCCAGGCAGAGGTTCTGCCAGAAGAGCTTGATTTTTTTTTAATTAAAAGAAGCATTTCATTACAACAGCATTAACCTATTCAATAACATTTTTCTGAGCTAGGGTACATCTCTTTCAAAATTGGCTGTACATTTCTAGGTTTATAAATGAATTATTACGCTTATATAATCTTTTACTCATTATAAACTCTATAAGACATAAAAGATCAGTTAGTGGGGCTAGCAGGATGACTCAGCAGTAAAGATACCTGCTACCATGCCTGATGACCTGAGTTCTATCCCCAGGACCCATGTGGTAGAAGAAGAGAATCAGCTCTCACAAGTTGTCCTCTAACTCCACACGTGGGCCATGACACGGGCACATACACATACACACACAC
>NW_008345902.1:130023-149358 GCF_000622305.1 Nannospalax galili
GTTTCTCTCTTGTATCGTCTCCCCCCTCTATCATGGTTTTCCCACTTAAGGTGCCCCCACTACCCCCCTTTCTTCCTTACTAATATCCTTCCTCCTATGATCCTACCTCTGTTGAGCTTTTTTTGGTCTTTTTGAGACAGGGTCTCCCTGTAGCCCTAGCTGACCTGGAGCTCACTATTTAGACCAGGCTGGCCTTGAACTCACAGAAATCTACTGACTCTGCCTCCAGAGTGCTGGGATTAAAAGCATATGCCACCACATCCAGCAAGTATAGCATTTAAAAAATATTTATTTTTATTTTTATTTTATGTGTATTGAGTGTATTGCCTTCATGTATGTAAGTGCACCCATGTTGTGCAATGCCCATAGAGGTCATAAGAGAGGGTCAGAGTCCTTCGAACTGGAGTTATGGATGGTTGTTAGCTGCCAGGTGGATACTGGGAAATGAACCCAGGTCCTCTGCAAGAGCATCTAGTGACCTTAACTGATGAGCCATCAGCCCTGAGTATGCCTTTTTAAAGAAATTTCTTCCTGCCAGGTGGTTCAAGCCTGTAATTCCCACTGAGGCAGGTGGATTGCCATAAATTAAAGGATAGTCTGGGCTACAATACGAGATCCAGGTTCAGAAGGGAAAAAAGACAAAAGGATTTAGAATTAGATTAAGCACTTCAACCCATCTTTGGGGTACAGACACAAGCTTTAGGTTTACACAAAGGAAGAATTGGGGCGGGGGTAGGAGGTAATCATAGTTAAGCAGTCTTCCTTAAACTGTGGTCTGGCTGATCATTGTCTCAGTTCTGGTTCTGCAAGGTAAGATTATTACTTGAGGGGACAGTCTAGTTCCCATGAGAAGACTGTTCCTGCTTGGGGATGACCTCATCTTGGGGTAATATATCTGTGAAGCATTGCTGTTGCTGCTGGAGGAAAGCCAAGGTGACTTGCAGGTTTGGAACAATGACTGCAGACTTTCAAGTGAGGGATTATGGGCACAGACAGTCTTATGTAGCCCAGGCTGGCTAGCCTCCAACTCTATATGTAGCTGAGCTGAGAATGACCTTGAACTTCGAATCCTCCTGTTTCTACCTTTTAGGAGCTGAGATTACAATACAACTAGTTTTACAAAGTGTTGGGGACTGAATCCAAGGTTTCTTTCATGCATGGTAGGCAAGTACTCCATCAACAAAGCTCTTGAGGTGAATACAGATATTCCTTGAGTAACTAAGATGTCTAAGAGTTAAGCAGATGTTTGACCGAAACTTTTTATTTTATGTGTATACGTACGTGTATTGCTTACATGTAGGTAAGTGCACCCATGTCGTGCAATGCCCGAGGAGGTCAGAGAGGCTGCCAGATTCCCTGGGACTGGAGTTATGGACAGTTGTTAGCTGCCATGTGGCTGCTGGGATTCAAACCCAGGTCTTCTGCAAGAACAACCAGTGTTCTTAACCACTGAACCATCTCTCCAGCCCCTTGACCAAAACTTTTAAGACAAAGGAGACAGATGTAAAATGCAGGGAGTAATGCCAGGCCTTTATCCTGCTTTTAGTTACCTTGTAGGTCCAGATGAGGAATCTATTGCTTAACAAAAAGTAGTTTCTGAGTCACTGTTATAATTAGGTCAAACCAAATCTCCACAACATGCTTGCAACAGTCATTAGGGTCAATGAAGTATATGTGCAGAGCCATCAGGAGAGAACCTGGCAAGAAACAAGTCTTAGTGGATAGGTTCTTTCTTTCTTTCTCTTTTTTTCTTTCTCTTCCTTCTTTCCTTCCTTCCTTCCTTCATTTTTTTTGTGGTCTTTTTGAAACAGGTCTCCCAGTAGCCCCAGCTGGCCTGAAACTCACTGCGTAGACCAGGCTGGCCTTGAACTCATAGAGATCTGCCTGCCTCTGCCTCTGGAGTTGCTGGGATTAAAGATGGTGGACACCACACCCAGCTTTAGGTTATTCTTATTTTAGAAGTAGGCTTAGCAAAGATCATAGGACTTTGTCGATTTAGATGCAGACTAGAGGTATCCACATTCTCCTCTGCCAGCTCTGAACTCTTCTCCAAAACCAATAGATACAGAGGCACAGGTGTGGAGGCGATGTACTGGATCCTGAGCAAATCCTGAGCAAGACCTGTGGCAGAACTCAGCTGGGGTGGAGTCCTGTAGACCAGTGCCCTGAGCTCAGTTCACCATCCTGGGCTTTCCAGGCCGCAAACTTTGGACCATGTCTCCTTGGGATGGGATGGGCATCTTACTTTTTTGTTGTCCTTTTTGAGACAGGGTCTCCCTGTAGTCCCAGCTGACCTGGAACTCGCTAAGTAGACCAGGCTGGCCTCGAACTCCCAGAGAGCCACCTGCCTCTGCCTCCCAAGTGCTGGGACTAAAGGTGTGCACCATCATGTCCGGCTCAATAAATAAAATCTTAAAAAAAAAAAAAAACTGGTCACAACTCTTTGATCAAAATGGAAGAGCCCTGCCCGGTGTGGTGGCACATGCCTTTAGTTCCATCACTGGGGAGGAAGAGGCTGATGGAACTCTGTGAGATCAAAGCCAGCCTGGTCTACATAGTGAGTTCCAGTTCAGCTGGGGCTACAGAGAGAGCCTGTCTCAGAAAAAAAAGAGATTTTATTTATTATTTTTATTTTATGTACATGAGTGTATTGCCTGCATGCATGGAAGTGCACCCATGTCATGTAATGCCCAGGGAAGCCAGAAGAGGGTGCTGGATCTCCTGGAACTGGAGCTGCAGATGGTTGTTAGCTGCCATATGGGTGCTGGAAATTGAACCTGGGTTCTCTGCCAGAGCAGCCAGTGCTCTTAACTGCTGAGCCATTTTTCCAGCTCCCCAGCTTATTTCTTTTTTTTGTAATATTATATTTATTATTTTTATTTTATGCATATGAGTGTATTGCCTGCATGTATGTGAGTGCACCCGTGTCGGGAAATGCTGTGAAGGGCAGAAGAGGGCTTCAGATTCCCCTGGAACTGCAGTTAAGGACGGTTCATAGCCGCCATGTGGGTGCTGGGAATCGAACCCGGGTCCTCTGCAACAGCAGTCAGTGCTCTTAACCGCCGAGCCATCTCTCCAGCCCCTATTTCTTTTTTATAAAAAAAATTTTATGGCGCCGGGCGTGGTGGCACACCCTTTAATTCCAGCACTTGGGAAGCAGAGGCAGGTGGATCTTTGTGAGTTCAAGGCCAGCCTGGTCTACATAGTGAGTTCCAGGACAGCTGGGGCTACAAGGAGACCCTGTCTCAAAAAAGACAAAAAAACATTTTTTTTTAATTGCCAGGCCTGGTGGTGCACACCTTTTCTCCCCAGCACCCATGTAAAAAGCAAAATAGTTGTGGGTCTATAATCCCAGTGCTGGGAGTAGATCCCTAGGGCTCACTGGCCAGCAAATCCAGCCAATTAGCAAGCGCCAGGTTCAGTGAAAGGTCTTGTCTCAAAAAATAAGATAGAAAAGAATAGAGAAAGGAATCTGACATCAACTTCTAGCCTCCACATGAGTGTGCATTCACACATATCTGCACACACCCACAGGAACACATACATACATCATACACACACATACACACACACAAGGCCACTTTTCCACAAACAGGAGAATCATAGCACTGGTCACATGGCATGAGGATGTTAAAAGACAAATCTGATGTTTTTCAATGTCTGCTTCCTGAACCCTTTCCTGCTAAAGCCCCTCTGCCTTAGTTCATGCAGTACTTTATATTCTAGATGGGCAGCTACTCAATAGAGACAATCAGGTCTTTAAACTCAGCCTTTAAAAAAAATTTGACCACATCAAACCTGCCACTGGAGAGGACATAAATAGGGAAGGCCCCAGGCCAGGATTTGCTACCTACCATTTCCACAATTTTTCATGGGAAGAGGGAGCAAAGGTGCCTGCACTGACTGCTGCTTCCATCAGCAGTACCTGACCTTTTCTGGTTGCAATTCCCCACCTCTCACTCAAGAACCCCAAGGTCAAGTAGACCAGAGCTTCCAGGAGAGGCATAGTCTACTCTCTATGCTATATAACAGACCACCCCAAAACCTAGTGACATCAAATAGAAGCCTTCTTAGTATGTTCATAAGATCTGCAGATTTGAATTCAGACCTGATAGGAGGCATGCCTCTTCTGTAGGTGAGGATACTATAAATGCTGATGTACTATGTACATTCTTGCTCCTGCCTGAGGTGACTGAATGACTCAAGCTGGTCACCTAACAGGTGAGTGGACACCAGTATATGGCACCTCACTGGTGTGTGGGCTGCTCAAAGGGTTCCAAGAGGGAGAGTCTCGAGAACCAAACAGGAGCTGTGTAACTTTTTCTGACATAACTTTTGGAGTCTGGCAGCATCACCTCCATGAAGATGGTTCTGTCTCTCAGTTTTCCCTTACTCTAGCAAAATACCCAAAATAATCAACTGGCAAAGAGGAGTTATTTTGGTGCAGTTTTAGAGGTTGTAGTCCATATTCCTGTGGATCCATTGCCTTTTGGCCTGTGATGAGGCAGCATGTCATGGCTGAGAGTGCATAGCAGAGCAAAGTCATTTACCTCATGGTCAGGACAGAACAAGAGACAACCACTACTCATTGAAAAGATTGGGCAGTCATGCAGAAGCAACCATGGTGAACAGAGACTGACAGTCTCAGCTGCATCCCAGCAAGGAACTAGTGAGTGCTTGTCCCACAAAAGAAGTGTTGGGCCTTGCAGTTATTCCAGCCAACATCAAGGAAGTAAAAAACAAAACAAAACAACAACAAAAAACCATCTAATTAACACAGGACAAATTGCTATTTCAGGTGACCAAGTTTCAAAGAAATCTGTTTCACAGCCATAACTGAGACAACACAGCATTGCCCATTTGTTTCCTCATACAAAGCCCAGCCTACAGCAGGGCTAAGATGAGAGACATGTTATCCCTGGGCGTGTGTGCACACAGAGTTCAGAAGTTCTGTCCCAGTCCAGCTGTGCACACTCACGGTGGACCCCTAGGCAGTTGACCTTTTGGGTTTTAGCTCTTCTTCCTGAGGAGGGGAAGTGCTGGGCAGGGATCTCTGGCAATGTCACTTCCATATGCCAGAAAAAACAGACACCAGGCATTCTAAGCTATGAGAAAACTACCACTACGAGGTGCATGGAGCCAGCTCATCAATAAATCCTGTAATCCCATCTCTATGGCCCTGGCTAGCCACTTTACAAGGGCTAAGGTCCAGCCTTCCCAACACTATTTCTTATTCCCTGCCTCTCCAGTTCAGGTCTCAGGCTTCAGCTTCCTGATATGGCTGCCTGCATTTTACTTTCAGCAGAGATGAGCAGGAAGAAAGCTGAGTGTGAACCACTCTGTGGGAGACCAGAAACAATGTGGGATGCTGAGTCACAAGAGATGTGCCAGGGGTTCTGGGATGGTACTTAATCTAGGAGGCAAAGCTTCCTTCTACAGTTCTCCTCCCTCACACCCTGGCACAAGCCTTAGCCACTAGCCTAGGAGATGAGGGCTGCCCCTACCTGGCCACCCTGCCTGTTCTCGCCCCTCTAGACCCAAATAACCTTCCCAAAATAAAAAGAAATTTCATTTACACCAAATACACTTTGACTTAGTCCTGTCTAAAAAAGTAAAGAAGAAAAAGACAAAGACAAAAAAGAAAGAAATTTCCAACACCAGGTACCAGGCAGGGGTGTCCGACAGCAATAACTTTATTAAGTACCCCCGCCCCCAAATACACAACCCAGTAAAAAACAAAACAGACCATAAACAACAGGCCTGGAGCCATAATAAAACAGAGACAATGAGCAACACAAACACAGAGGTGGCCCAAATGGGGAGGACAGAGCCGAGTGGACTGGTGTGGGGTGGGGATGGCCATATATACTTAAAGACTATAGCCTGGGAGCCTTAGAGTGCCCTAATGAGCTGGTGGAAAGCAAAGCTGGGGGCAGTGTCAGTTGCTAGATGGCTCTAGGGGATAGATGCTGCTTGTCTTGGCCCTGGCTGCCACTTGGCCCCACACCCCAGCTGTGAGCGGCTTTCACTTGGGGCCCTGGGCCTCGGATTCCTCATCATCATCTTCATACATTTCACCTTCCTCCTCAGCAGTGGCATCTTGGTACTGCTGATATTCAGACACCAGGTCATTCATGTTGCTCTCTGCCTCAGTGAACTCCATCTCATCCATGCCCTCACCTGTGTACCAGTGAAGGAAGGCCTTGCGCCTGAACATTGCTGTGAACTGCTCAGAGATGCGTTTGAACAGCTCTTGGATGGCTGTGCTGTTGCCAATGAAGGTGGAGGACATTTTGAGCCCACGGGGTGGGATGTCACACACGGCTACCTTAACATTGTTAGGGATCCATTCCACAAAGTAGCTACTGTTCTTACTCTGGATGGCCAGCATCTGCTCATCTACCTCCTTCATAGACATGCGCCCACGGAAGACAGTGGCCACGGTCAGGTAGCGACCATGGCGTGGGTCACAGGCAGCCATCATGTTCTTAGCATCGAACATCTGCTGGGTGAGCTCAGGCACCGTCAGGGCACGGTACTGCTGGCTGCCCCGGGCGGTAAGAGGGGCAAAGCCAGGCATGAAGAAGTGCAGGCGGGGGAAGGGCACCATGTTGACAGCCAGCTTGCGGAGGTCAGCATTGAGCTGACCAGGGAAGCGCAGAGAGGTGGTGACTCCACTCATGGTAGCTGACACAAGGTGGTTGAGGTCCCCGTAGGTGGGTGTGGCCAGCTTGAGGGTGCGGAAGCAGATATCATAGAGGGCCTCATTGTCAATGCAGTAGGTCTCATCAGTGTTTTCCACCAGCTGGTGGATGGACAGGGTGGCGTTGTAGGGCTCCACCACAGTGTCTGAAACTTTGGGTGAGGGGACCACACTGAAGGTGTTCATGATGCGATCAGGGTACTCCTCACGTACCTTGCTGATGAGCAGTGTGCCCATACCTGAGCCCGTGCCCCCACCCAGTGAGTGTGTCAGTTGGAAGCCCTGTAGACAGTCACAGTTCTCGCACTCCTTCCGCACAACATCGAGAACTGAGTCCACCAGCTCTGCACCCTCAGTATAGTGCCCTTTGGCCCAGTTGTTGCCAGCCCCACTCTGACCTGTAGAGAGGAAAGAGGCAGATAACAGGCAGAGGTCAAGGGTCTATAGTCCAGACCTCCAGGAAGGACCCAACAACCCCAGAAGAAAGCTGGCTTCCTTGCTTTTTTTCTACAAATTTATACCATGGAGAACACACCTTTTCACCCAACTCTGGGCATCACTGTTGAGTGCTGGGGAACCTGTTTTGGACAAGGTGCTTTAGACAGGGAATGGAGAACCTGGGATCAGATCAGACCTTGCAATCTCTCAAGGACATCCTGGATGAATAGGTCAGCCTTCCTCTCTGATCTGCTGGGAGCTTGAAGGGAGATAACAGCTGCCCTTGTTCAGCCACCCTGCTTGTACGTCTCATCTCTTTAGAGCCAAATAATCCTCTTTTCCAGAATGGAAAAAACCTCTAGTATCAAACATGTGTAAACCACAGACTATCCTTTGTAGCTCAGGACTGGTTGAGAAATGGCACCTACCAGTTGGATGCTAGAACCTTTTTTTCATTTGGGGTGTGTGTGTGTGTGTGTGTGTGTGTGTATGTGTATGTGTGTACATGTGCCATGGTGCACATGTGAAGGTCAGAAGACAACTTGCTGGAGTTGATTCTGTCTACCCTGTGGGTTCTGGGGATCAAACTTAGATCATCAGGTTTGGCAGCAACACCTTTACCTGCTGAGCCATCTTGCTGGCTCTTGGTGCTGGGGTCTAGAAGGCAAAAGTGAGGAGATACTGTCTTTCTGTGTCTAGGTAAGCCTTAAGGACCTACCACTAGAAATAGGTTCAAGGACACCCTGATCCCTTGACAGAAACTCATAAACCTGAGTCTTCTGGAGACCCCCACTTTGGTCCCACAAATCCCAAATGCTGCTTAAAAGGTGTGAGTGAGTAATCCCAGAATTCAGGAGGCAGAGGCAGGCGGATCTCTATAAGGGGTCTAGATAGCAAGTGTCAGGTCATCTGGGACTACAGGGAAATGCTGTCTCAAAAACAAAAGAAAACAAAAACACAACAACAAAAAGAAAATCCACCATGTAAGTGGGCTGTTTCCTACACAACACTCTTTTTGTCTGGACCACCAATACCCACTATAAAATGGGTCGCTTTTACTCTGCATGGTCCCAGTGAGAGGTGCTGACTTCAACTCCTTTCTGAAAATCTGTGTCCATCTGTTGACCTGGGTTTTCCAGGCCCATGGTGCTGTCATCAGAGCCTGGATCAGGGGAAACTTACCAAAGATAAAGTTGTCAGGCCTAAACAGGTGCCCAAATGCCCCAGACCGGACGCTGTCCATGGTTCCAGGCTCCAGGTCCACCAGAATGGCCCTGGGCACATACTTGTGAGCTGAGGGGAGAGAAGAGTCAGTGATGTTGGTCATAGGGTCAGGGACTCTACCTGCTCCCCCCTCAAATCCTTCCTTTAACCCACCAGTCTCCTATTTTCACCTTAAGAGCTGGGGCTTGTGTCATAGGCACAGACCCATGGTAAACTCTGGCCTGGCCATGTGTGTAACCAGAACAGGCAGGATTGTCACATGTCCTGGAGGATGTGTTAATAATGTATTAGTTTGTTATGGAAATTATTTTGTATTAGTTGCCAAGTAGCCCCAACCAAGCCCCCAGGTGGCCTCTGCTCTGTATACATCTCTAAGATGCATCAACTGGCCTCTTGCCCATCCCTGGACATGCAAAGTCATCATCATCAAATACATTTACATAAAACTCCATAGTGGCTGTTCTGTGAGTTTGGATGTCTATTCTTCAATCACACCCACTGGCCTCAATTAATGGAGGCAAAGATGTGAATGCTAGGATTCTATAAACCCAGGGGCCCTCCTAACCAGGGTCAGGATGGGTGTGGAGTGATACTCACAAGAGGCCTCATTGTAGTACACACTGATACGTTCTAGCTGTAGGTCTGAGTCCCCCACATAGTTGCCACTGGGGTCTATGCCGTGCTCATCACTGATGACCTCCCAGAACTGCAACAAGGGTAGTAGAAAAGGCTCAGAAAAGGGCTGTGACCCTGGATAGGCCCTTTCCCTTTTGAAGTCTAAAAGCTCTCAGTGCAAAATTTGAACCCTGGTCACATACTAGACCCATTGAGAGCTTTATAAAGGAGTAAAAATGCACACCTACCCTCTACATATCTGGCTAACATTACTAGACCCCCGGAGTGGACCAGAGCTCAGTCCACACAGTCAGATTCCTAGACCCAGCCCTATACTGGTGGGCAAAAGCACAAATATCCCATGGAGTAGTTTTATTCTTTCTTTAGCTGTCCAAAGCAGGTGGTAGAGAAGGACACAGACTAGATCCAACATCAGGTTCTCAGCTACTGTATGTGACTTTCAAGTGCCAGTGCAAGCCATGTACACTTGAGGGTCCAGCAGTACCTGGCATATCATTGGCCCCAGGCAATGTGACTCGCAGAGACCTTGGGATGCAGTTTCATCTAGCACTCCCAACTGCATCTGCAGAGGGGCTAAATGCATCCTCGGTGGAGAATGACTTGCCTGAGGTCATGCAGCCTATCCAGGTAGAACCTGGCAACACCCAGGATCATGCTGCACCTACTTGTCTCCCCTTGGGCAAGACCACAATGCTCCTTGTACACTGCTCCCATTACTGCAGCAAAGCAAGACATCACAGGGTATGGCCTAGATTCTGGGTTCACAGCTGCCCCACAAGGGTTCTCTGTGCCCTGGTGTTGTCTATACAATGGGCTTGATAACAACAGATTCTGGTGAGAACACAATCTACAGAGAGCATAGGAGAGTTGTGGCAGATAGTCAGTGCTACACAGGACTAAGTACATACACACAGAGATTCCCCTAGAGGGAAAGAAGGCCTACAGAGTCTATCAGGCCAGCAGAAGCCTCCCAGAACTGAGAAACCCTTCCTCATCACCTATTCCTTACTCCTCAGAGCAGGACAGGAATGACTTGCAGATGTGTTGAAGGCCTGAAGGAACAAAGGGCTTCTACATGAGAGTCATGTGGAAGAAAATATTGCTCAATGTTGAAATCAAGTTAGAAAACAGTTTATATGTCTTTGACAGAGCTGTGACTGGGGACATGATCTTGGGCTAGCAGAAAGACTTTTCTCACTTGCTAGCCTTTGGTATTAGAGTTTTATTATGTGTACATTACCTTTTTTATTTATTTATTTATTTATTTATTTATTCATTTATTCATTTATCTCCCTGTAGCCCCAGCTGTCCTGGAACTCACTATTTAGAGCAAAAAAAAAAAACTCACAGAGATCCACCTGCCTCTGCTTCCCAAGTGCTGGGATTAGAGGTGTGTGCCACCACCTCTGGCTTAGCTTTATTTATTTTAAAAAAGACTAGGTAGCCAGACAAGGTGGCACACGCCTTTAGTCCCAGCACTTGGGAGGCAGAGGCAGGTGGAGCTCTGTGAGTTGAAGGCCAGCCTGGGCTACATAGTAAATTCCAGACCAGCTGGGGGTCCAGGGAGACCCTGTCTCAAAAAAAAAAAAAAGAGTAGTTAAAATAATTCTTAAAAGCCTGAAGAACTTGAACCAAATCATTTAAAAACACACAGGGGTCTAGCAACTCATCCTGAGGGACTTAAATCCCCTTAGAGGTGGAGTTACAGGCAGTTGTGAGCTACCTGACTTGAGTGCTGGGAACCAAACTCAGGTCTTCTGTGAGAATAGCACATGAGGTATGCTGGTCATGGTGGTTCATGCCTTTAATCCCAACAATTAGGAGGCAGGGGCAGGCGGATCTCTGAGTTCAAAGCTAGCCTGGTCTACATAGCAAGTTCTAGGTCAGCTGGGGCTACAGGGAGACCCTGTCTCAAAAAAAAATAGTACATGCTGTTCACTCTCCAACTCCTCTTTTGAATAGTTTTGTCATTTCTAAATTTTATTCTTTTCTGCATTGTGTGTTGATTTATCCATTCATTCATACTTCCTCCCTTCCTTTCCTGTTTTTTTTTTTTTTTTTTTTTTTTTTTTTTTTTTTTTTTTAGGTCTCCCTGTAGCTGCAGCTGGCCTGGATTCACTAATGGAGACCAAGCTGGTCTCAAACTCACAGAGAACCGCCTGCCTCTGCCTCCGGAGAGGCCACCACGCCCAGCAACCTGTCTCTCTTTCTATGAGAAAGCCTGTATTCCAGGCTGGCCTTGAACTCACTATGTAGCCAAGATGAGGTTGAACCTCTGATCCTCTACCTCCTGAGTGCTGGGATTACAGGCATGCACCACCACATCCAGTTTATAAGGTGCTGGGGATCAAATCCAGGGCTTTGTGTATACTAGGTAAATACTCTACCAACTTAGCTACATTACCAACCCCAAACATATGTTATTTTATTTTTTTTTTTTAGATAGGGTCTCAATATATAGTCCTGGCTGGCCCAGAATACATTATGTAGAACAGACTGGCCTCAAACTCAGAGTTCTACCTGCCTCTGCTTCCTAAGTGCTAGGATTAAAGTTATGCACCACCATGCCCAGTACATGTTAATTTTTTAGTTGGGGAAGCAAAAACAGAAATAAGGGACTGAAGAACTGGCTCAGTGGCGAAAAGCACCAGCTGCCTTTGCAGAGGATCCTGGTTTGGTTCCCAGCACCCACATGGCAGCTAACAACCATCCTTAATTCCAGTTCCAGGGGATCTGACGCCCTCTTCTGATCTCTGTGGATACTACGTGCCATGGGTGCATTTACATACATGCAGACAATACACTCATATACATAAAATAAAAATAAATACACCAGGTGTGGTGGCACATGCCTTTAATTCCAGCACTTGGGAGAACTCTGTGAGTCTGAGGCCAGCCTGGTCTACCTAGTGAGTTCCAGACCAGCTGGGGCTACAGGGAGACCATGTCTCAAAAAAGACAAACAAAACAAAACAAAAAATAAAACATAAATAGATCAGAGTCATTAGGACCTGGTCTTGCTGCTTGTCCCATAGGCTAACTCAGGAAACTCTCAATTCAGTTGCTAGCATTCTCTGAGCCAGTGGTTTAGCTCACATAATCCTGGACATCTAGTTTCTAGCTTAGGACTCCCATAGCCACCAACCTTTGCAGGAAGAGCTCAACATCATGTGAGAAACAATCACTGTGCTATCCACAAATCTACTAATTTCTTAAAAGTAGGCCTCCTAGGGGCTGGAGAGATGGCTCAGCAGTTAAGAACACTGAGTGTTCTTGCAGAAGACCTGGGTTCAAATCCCAACATCCACATGGCAGCTAACAACTGTCTGTAATTCCAGTTTCAGGGGATCTGACCACCTCTTCTGTCCTCCTCGGGCATTGCACGACGTGGGTGCACTTACCTACATGCAGGCAATACACGCATACACATAAAATAAAAATAATATTTTTTTTACAAAAAGTAGGTCTCCCAAGGAGGTAGACAACTCTTACATGTAAGGTAGATCTGAAAGTCATAGCTATGAGTGATTATCCCAGGCCTGAAAAGAAAGCTTTTAGCAGATATGGGCTTCATTTATTAAAGTCTTAGGTGTTATATAAAATTTTAAAGCCTGGAGTTGGGGATGTTGCTCAGTTGGTAGAGTACTTGCCTGGCATGCACAAAGCCCTGGGTTCAATGCACTTAGGAGGTAGAGGCAGGAAGATTAGAAGTGTTCATGGTCATCATAATCTACAAAGGGAGTTTGAGGCCAGCCTGGGCTACATGAGCTCCTGTCTTTACACACACACACAAAGTTCTAAAATCAAATGTATAGGTAACTTAAATGAAACAGTCCGGAATATAGAAAAAAATGTATCCCAGACATTTCCAGACTGGGGGAGACTTCTCACTGTCTATCCTTGGTACTGTTGAGGGATAGCACTGGACAGGGGAGGTAATTAAATGGCAAGTTACATAAACTGGATCTCAGACTGAAGCAGGAGGATAACTGTGAGTTCAAAAATCAGCCTAGACTACACAGTAGGGGCCTACCTCAAAAAAACACAAACAAAAAAAAAGGGGGCTGGAGAGATGGCTCAGCAGTTAAGAACTCTGACTGTTCTTGCAGAAGACTGGGTTCAATTCCCAGCACCCACATGGCAGCTAACAACGGTCTGTAACTCCAGTTCCAGGGGATCCGACACCCTCTTCTGTCCTCCCCAAGCACTGCATGAAACAGGTGCACTTACATACATGTAGGCATAACACTCATAAGACATAAAATAAAAATAATAAATAATTTAAAAAAAATTTTTTTTTGCAGGGAGTGATGTGTATGCCTTTAATCCCAGCAGTCATTAGGTAAAGGCAGGCAGATCTCTGCAAGGTTGAGGCCAGCCTGGTCTACATAGTAAGTTCCAGGCCAGCCAGTGCTATACAGTGAAAGACCCTGTCTTTTAAAAAAAAAAATCAATTAAATAAGCCTTATCACTAAAATATTATTACATAGCATATCTAATAAGCAATTGAATAAAATTCAGAAAATTAAGTAGCATCTGTACAGAAAAGGAAGCCACCGGGTGTGGTGAACCCAAGATCCTGGCCCAGTTTCCCTCAGACCCCCTCCTTTAAACAGGGGATGCAGCTGTTCATGGTGCCGCTGTCTGCGGTGCTGACCCTCTTTAGGAACAGGTCTCTGAGGACAGCAGGTGGTAGGACAGGAGCCGAAGACAAGTTGGGGATGAATGACTCTGGCAGGAAGGCCCAGGATCCCCCACAGATGCCCAAGCCCCCTCGAACTCCGAGTGCCCCTCCCCTTCTGGGTGAGGTGGAGACACAGTCATCCCATTGGCTCTCAGATGGATCCGCCCTCCAGAGGCCCCACCTAACAGAAGGGGGTTGCCACAATTGATACTCTTGCTGGCAGCTGGCTGAGCCCAGACAAAGGCACCCTAAAGATCTTTCCAGAGGGCCCCAGGACTGCCTTGCCCCTCTATGGCAGAATGGAGCCAGGACCTCAGGCCTCAGCAAAGAGAACAATAAGGGTGGCCCAGTCACAACTGTACCTGTTTGTAGGGGCATGAGTCACCACCCATCCTGACATGTCCTTACACACCTAGACCAAGATTCTTGCCTTGCCCAAACCTGTGGTGTGATCCCAGGCAAGTCACTCAACTTTCAGGAGCTTCAGTTTTCTCAGCCTTGAGAGAGGGTAATACCCATATCATATACTTTTAAGAGTACACTAGACCCAGTGCTTTAACACACTCACAAGTAGTAATAATCTGATGAGTTGCTAAAGTATCCCTGCTCCCAAGTATTATCTCCTAGCCACAGAACTCTCTTCCCGTCTCTACCCCATCCATACCCTCACCCAGATACCTCCCTAGAGCCAATGGCCTTTTGTGCTGATAGGTACCATCCAAGGACTAATAAGCAAGAAAACAGCCCCTTTTGCCCACTCCCTCAGTTACTTCAAGCAGGGAAAAGCTACCCCCACTGCAGCTGGAACTAGGGACCCTACAGATCTATTAGCAGGAAGTTAATTTGGTCAAGGAACTTCATGTTGTTTGGGACAAATGCTAAACAGGTCCATCTCCCACAGGGCCTAGCTTTTTAGTCTGGTCTCTGGGGACTTTCCAGGTTAGGGGAGTAGGATGGAACTGCTAAAATGCCTCGCACTGATTACCATGTGGGAAAGCACTGGAAAAGGAAGACACTGTCTAATGAAAATTTACCCATTGCTTGCATTGTTAAAGAGGGTTAGATATTTGCCAGGCGTGGTGGTGCACGCCTTCAGTCCCAGCACTCGGGAGGCAGAGGCAGGCGCATCTCCGTGAGTTCGAGGCCAGCCTGGTCTCCATTAGCGAATCCAGGCCAGCTGCAGCTACAGGGAGACCTTATCTCAAAAAGACGCCCCCCCCAAAAAGGGGGGGATTAGATATAAAAAAAACCAAAAGAATAAAAGTAATGGGAAAATCTAAGGGCCACAGTGCTGAGAAGCAGAACAAATCTCAACCAAATCCAGCACTCAGGCTTCTTCTGCACTCCACAGAACCTCAAGAAGAGCCTGGGTGTGGATCTGACTTCTGGGCCCTTAACTCTTGCTAGACAGGAGCCCCAGTGGGGTTACACTGCTGAGTCAGTCCCAGCATAGGCGGGTTACCAAATAGGCCTTGGGGCTGCCAATCTTCCTTCCCCCACTCACCCCTAGCCTTTCCTGGAGCAGATGTTCAGGGTAGGCCTGCAACCTGTGACCACATTAATGAGCCTTCAACTCTCCCTTCAGGCCAGGGCAGCTGTCAGCCATTGCCCCAGGAGTCCTGATTTGATCTGAGGCTCCAGCCCCAGGTTTCCCCTCCCCCAGTTCCCCTTCTAGAGCAGGAACAGCTGTCTCCTCCCTGATTAGGGAGTCTCCTTGGCACTGCCTTCCCCTACCCCCAACCAGTGGCACCTCCACCCTAGAGTCAAACTTGCAATTTACATGTCAGCCACGTGGCTGCCCCAGCCTGTGGTAATTAGCTTTTTTGTTCCAGCCTGGTTTCTATGGCAACAGCCTCCAGAGGCAGTCTTTGCTTGCTCCCCTCCCCTCCAGGACCTGTCTCCCCACCTCCTCTGGGAACTAGCTAGCCATCCCTGAGCTAGGTCCAGCATCTATCCAGACAAAGCTCCTTCTCATATTATTCAGAGACGCTTCAGGCAGCAGGCCCCACCCACCCAGACCCAGCCCAACCTCAGGTTGGGTTTCTGCAGGGGCCAAGTGGGCAGTCAGCTCTGTCTTCCACTTGCCGTGTGACCTTGGGCAAGGAACAGCCTCCCAGGACTTTGAAACAGAACAGCTACTTCACTAATCAGGAGAGGGATGCAGAATCGCTGCACCAACACCTTTTCCTGTCTCAGTCTCAACACCTGGAGGTGGCTAAAAATAGAGAAGAAAGTCTTCGGGTGTGATACAGCTCTCCAAGCTGCTCCTGCAGCCAGGCTTTGTTCTGTGCTCATTACCAAGTAGGAGGCCTTGAAGGACACAGTGGTGGATGGGGGCTTCACCCAGGTAAGTAGAGCCCAGTTCTGGAACAAGGTCACCGGAGTCCAAACCCAAACCCTCCAACAAAGGAACAGGGTGGGGCTAGGAAGCTGAGGGTAGTCTGTGGAATGTTGAGGCAGTGAGGGCCGCCCTGCTCCTGGAAGACCATCGGGTTCTCCAGTGGGGGATTAGGCATATACAGTCATTATGGCTTTAGGGGAGAACCCCACCCAAAATTGCCCGCCACACCCATTTCACTCAAGGCTAAGCGGCATCCTCAAAGAGGGCCACGCCCAGACTATCCCCCCCTCTCCCCGCAACTACTGGCTCCCTGGTGGGGGCACGCTGAGTGGATGGTACTGATGATCAGCGGGGTTGCCCCCAGGCCACCTGCGGCAACTCGGGCGTGAATAAAGTGACACATGTGGGGGAAGCAGAATGAGGACCCCGGGGTCCCTTGTCATCCAGCGCCAGACTGGGCTCTTCCCTTTGTTAGGTCGGCCACCGGAGCGCGGCTTTTCCCTCCCTCCCTCCCTCCCTCCCTGGGGCTGGCGCCCGAGGGGACGCAAAACGCTGGACGACGCGGCCTCACCTTGGCCCCTATTTGGTTGCCGCACTGACCGGCCTGGATGTGCACGATCTCCCTCATGTTGGCTGCAGGCGAATAGGATGGGATGCGAGCGGACAGCAAGCTGCGGAGGATTGGCGGCCCCCGCCGCGCCCTCTTATAGCGGCGGCCCCGCCCCCGCTGGCTGACGTCAGAGCTGCCGGCCAATGTGGAGGCGCCTCCGCAAAATGCCGCAGACTCTGCAGCATCAGCACCGCGTTGCGCTCCGCCTGCACAATGCAGAGACTGCCTAGCCGCGCCTTCGGAGGAGGGGCCGCCGTGGGACCGTGGGCTCTGGGGACAATAGAGCCATGGCCCTTAGCGCTCCACCCCAGCAGCTACCCTCGCGATTCCATTCCAGCCGGAACCCCACCCTCAGCTTTGTGAGGAGGATCTTTCTTCCTCACTTGCGTGCAAGGACCAAGCCCCATATTCTCAGGTCCGGGTCTGGTGGCAGAAAGGTACTCTGAATTTGCCAGGTCCCATGGGGTGGGCGAGGCAGGGAAAGCTGGAACCACCCTGAGCTCGCCGTGCGGAACAGGGAGGGAAACGCAAGTCAGGAGGCTGGTGGGTTATGAGTCCAACTCTGAAGTCATTGTTCTCTGCGGGAGAGGGGCTATCAGCCCCTTATTCCTCAAGGAACTGCTGTGTGGGTGCAGATGTTCTTGAGATACGACGATGTTACATACCCCAAGCGTGCCCAGCACCTCGCAAGTGCCCCTGTTCCATGAATACCCGAGGGGAGAATTCATAAGGACACATGCAAGTCAGGCAATGGAGGCTGGTCTTTTCTGTCCGAACCATTCCCTGATATCACTCTTGGTACAAGTGAGGGCGTTAAGGGGCCTGGAACCAGCTGGAGCAACACGGGTAAGGAGACTGTGTGGACGGGTGGCCCATTGGGAGGAAGAGTCAAATGGTCAGAAGAGGACATGCAGTGTGTTTGCATATAGCAATGATTTAATATTCATCTGGAGTCAGATATTACAGTGACACCTTATGAGGGCCTTTTGATATTTCAATGACAGAAATTCTTCTGGAAGAGTCTGAAATAGCACCACCATGTATGGATGATTCACAAACATTAATTTCATAAGAGCAACTGAAAACGATCTGCAGACACCTGTGTCCAGTCTGCACCAGAGTGTGCTATGTAGAGTGGCTGTGCATGAACTCCTCTCAGGAGAAGCTTCCCACTTTGTTGAGTTTAGAAATGGGTCTTTTGTTCTCAAGAGATGCCCCTCCCCCACAATGTGTCCATGATGTGGCTTTCTGTGGTTGGTTTCCAGCTGGCCTGGTGCAAGGAGTCCTGAGTGATCATCTGGCTCTACCTTGTCGGAACAGGGAAGATGCTTGGAAGCATCAGAGGCCTAGGCTGCCTCCCTATCAAATGGCATCAGGCCAGACCAGTTCCCTTTGTGTCCCCCTTTTGTGTCCTGGTGCCAGGATAAAGGCTGACTCATAGTCAGTTTCCCAGAAAAAGCTGGCCCTGCAGGGAACTAGCTCCCAACCTCAGGACAGCAGTCAGGGCTGGAACTGACAGCATGACTAGGGTCTTACCAGGGGCTACTTCCTGCCTTGGAGGTGGTTGAGGGCACCTCAGCACCATTTGGGGATACCCCAGGCAGGAGGACAATGGAGTACTCATCTGTGTGCATCCGTGGAAGACCCAAGGTGGACTCTGCAGTGGGAAATACAGGTTGCATCAGAGTAAGGGCTTGGGGCGCTGCTACTCCACAGCAGCAAGCAGTGTTTACCCTATAATTTCCCTGAGGCTTAGATTTGGATACCCCCAAGCTCCCAGATACTCTTCTCCATTCTCAGAGGCCCTGTCTAAATACTTCCCAAGGCTGGCAGAGCACTAACACACTACCCCTGACACCATCCTTCCAGAAGGGCAGTGCTAAGTAGAGACAGATCCTAGCCCCTGGCCTACCTTGCACTATGGGCTCAGCTCTTAAGGGTAACTCAGAATAGATGAGGATGATGTTTCCATTCACTATATTCCATGGCTGATGGGGCTGCATGGACAGGGTCAGGAAAGGGCCAGCCTCTGGCTAAGGTCACAGATGGGTCGTATCAGGGACTAGAACTCCATGGCATTGCTGCAGCATGCCGGCTGACCTGGAAGCAGCCTGGACAGAGTCTTGTCACCGTAGAGGTAACTGGAGGCTTCTGGGTTTGCAGCCCCTTTGCCCTGTTCTGAGGTTAGTGACTAATAGAGAGGAAGCCAAGTGGGCCTGACTGGGCACTCAGGGACCTTTGTGGTATGGTTTCCTGACTCAGGCAGGCATCTGTGGCTTCTGGGACTCCCTTTTCCCTCTCATGACTGCCATCTCTGCCCTTCTCCCACCTAAACTTCAAGCAACTTCTGGACAGAGCTAGGGCAGATGGTGATAAGACTACCCCTGATCTTAGCATTACAACTGCATTCTTGGCTTGAGCCTCAGGCTGTGGTCACTGATTCAGGCCAACAGCCTTTGTTGAGACCAGAGTAGGCATTTGCTGGAGTGGCTGGTCTGGGTGAATGTAGTGAGCAGTGGGATCCCCACTAGTCCTCAGAATCAGCCCCACTCCTCTGTGCAAATTGAGAATACTTCTTGTACAAGATGCTCATTCTGCAATTCTGGGCCCTTTATTGAGGTAGATTCACTTCCTTAAGTAGCCTGTTGCATGGCTGTGTCTTGAGCTGTCTAGTCACAAAGGCTTCCCCCCCCCCCCCC
>NW_008345902.1:149457-178924 GCF_000622305.1 Nannospalax galili
GAAGCTTTGCCAGGAGCTATGCTCCTTCACGGTTCTTGTCATTCTTTTAATCCAGAGCAGTTGAGGGCCCAGCCCCAAGAAAGGACAGACAGCAAGAGCCAGTTGGGTATTGCCTAGTCAGTGGGTAGAGATGGAGGTCTCTGAGAGAGACACTGTCTCTTTGGGAGCCTGTGGTCTGTTCCTTTGCTTAGAGCTGAAACTCTTACCCTTGCCTCCTTCATTTTCCAAAAGCTGCCTTGGATGACCCCTAGAATCACACTTCTCCCTCTCCCCAGTCCCAGGCAGTCTGTGCTTCCATTTTAAAGTTCATCTAGTCCATCTTTAGACAAATGAAGACCAGGAAGGGAAGATGCTACCTGTGGTCACACAGGATGCAAGCCACTGGGTACCACTGTCACCCTCCGCCCAGCACGCTGGCCCTGAGCCCAAAAGCCACCCTCCCTGCTCACCACAAGCACAGTAGCACCTCCCTGAGTGTCATGCGGAGCTCCTGGCTTCGAAAGGCATAGATGAGGGGATCAATGATGGAGCTGAAGATAATGAGAATGAGGAAGAGGTTGACGTTCTTGAAGACACAGCTGCAGGTGGGATGCTGAGGGCAGAGGACGATGAGTGAGAGATGCAGGAAGAAGGGGCCCCAGCACAGGAAAAATATTCCCAGGAGGATAGAGAGGGTAGCAGCACCCTTGAGGCAGAAGCCGTGGCGGGTAGAGCGCTGCCTCTTGTGGAGCTGGGCAATGCCCTGGGCATGCTGGCATGCCCGAGTGAGCATGTGTACATACAGAATTGCCATGAGTGCCAGCATGGCTAGAAAGAAAGTGACAAGGCAGAGTAGGACGGCTGTGTGACTGTAGTAGGCAATAAAGAGTGCGCTGGAGAAGACACTGGTCATCCAGATGCCCACGATGGCCCGTCGTGCCCGGGGCAGTGTCACAATGCTGTGATAGCGTAGTGCATAGAAGATAGAGATGTAACGGTCTATGGCGATGGCACCAAGGAAGCAGAGACTAGACACCATGGAGCCACAGATGAGCACGTCGACAACATTGTCCAGCACCACAACAGCCTGGGTCACGAGGGCACCTGCCTCCAGCAGCAGGATGATGGTGGTCTCCAGCACAATGCTTATACTCACCAGTAGGTCAGACAGAGCCAGGCAGCAGATGAGGCAATACATAGGTGAGTGCAGGTTGCGGTTCTTGGCGATGGCAACAACCACCAACACATTCTCCACCAAACTCACCAGTCCCAGGCTGAGGAAGAGGCCATCTGGGATGGACACCTGCAGGCACCAGGATTCTGTTTGGTTGGTGAGTAGCCCAAGTTTGGGGGTGGCTGTGGGGGTGAAGTTGAAAGAGTCCAGCAGCCTCTTCTGTGGCCCCTGTGTGGGCATAGTCCTGTGCAGGGGGCAGGAAGCAGTCAATGGAGGCTCTAGCTCCAACTATTGTTAGACTCCCAGGGTCCTGCTCAGCTCATGATGTCATCAGAAGGGCTTGAGCATCCCTTTGGCCTATCTCCTTCCATCTGGGTACCTTCCCCAATTCTCCCTTGCACTTGCCCTCTCCCCGGTTGGACAGGTCAGCCTGGAAAGAGTCCAGATACTTCCTGGCTAGGACCCTGAGTTCTACTCATGGAGTCTCACTGCCAGTGTGAAGGAGCCTAGCCTTCTGCTGCCCTCCCCACCACCTCCCAGCTTCTTGGTCACCTGCCTCTGATAAGTCTGTCAGCCTCTTGCCTCCCCAGGCCAGGATGGGTTGAGAGATCCCTAGAAGAATGGAGCGTTTCTTTGAATCTTTTAAGCCATCCACAGAACCCCTCCTTTTGATGGTGGCCACATGATGGGCATGTGCCTGGGATGTGTAAATATCCCCAGCACCTTGGACTGCCACCAGGGGGCATGAGCAGCATGGAGAAGCTGGAAGACACAACTCCAGTCTCCAACACAGGACACTGCATTTCCCCTATATGTTCAATGCTCCTGCAGACTGGCTAGACTTCGTCCCCAGGCTTCCAGACCTGTTCTGTGTACCCCTAGCTAAAGCTCCAGACCCATCTCAAAGTTACGTTCTTGAGTTGTCCCTGTCTCCCCCTCTTCCTATACTGCTCTGCCTCAGGCACAGTCACAGGTTGTGAACTAAGCATCCCTCTCACCCTTACCACCACTTCATTAGAAACTTCCCAAAGGCAGTGGCATTTTCACCACCACCACCACCACCCCACCCCCTGCCAGCTGAGATGCCTGTTGTGCATATGGCAGCAACACAGCTGTTAAATTCAGCTTTAGGGGCTAAACCAAGGAGGAGCGCTTTCAAAAATAATTAAAATATCAGAATGACATTCTGTGCCCCTCGAGACCCCAAGTTTTCTGAAGTCTAAGTAGCAACCTTCCTAGTTCTGGGGTGGAAGCATGTCACTTCCTGGGAGCCGACTAGCTGGAGGGCATCCTGATGCTGTCTACCAGCTTTCTTTAGCTACATCCCCTCTTACTCTCCAGCGCCCCCCCCCCGGCCCAGGGCACAACCATTCCATTTCCGTTGTGGAGCACATGCCAGCCCTGGAGTCAGTAACCACGTCAGAGCAGACCTCTGTTTCCAGCCTCAGTGGGCCAGCAGCTATGCATGTGACCAAACACAGTGGTCAGGACAGCACACAGGGGTGGTATTCACCCAACTCTGGCCTCTGCTGGCATGAGGTTCCTGTGGCATCCAATGTTTTCTCATGAATGATGTATTGACTTGGATGTTCACTTCCACATACAGGTGGAGAAAATAAGGCAGAGACAGAGTCAGCAGTGGAGTTGGAGGTGGTTCAACTAGTTGGAGTGCAAGCTGAAAGTTTGTAATATTCACTCATGGTAAAAGTCCAGTCTCTCTTACCCACTCTGGCAACCACTGACTCCCAAGGTGCCCAATACAGCACAGCCACTGTGAAAGCACACATGAACTACATGAGCATCCACTACCAAATGTCATTCATTAGACCTTCGTTTTGCAACTTCAAATCTTTCCCTTTAAAAATTTTTTAAAAATTATTTTTATTTATTTTTTGGTCTTTTTGAGACAGGGTCTCCCTGTAGCCCCAGCTGTCCTGGAACTATGTAGACCAGGCTGACCTTGAACTCACAGAGATCCGTCTGCCTCTGCCTCCCGAGTGCTGGGATTAAAGGTGTGCACCACCATGCCTGGCTAAATTATTTTTATGTGTATGAATGTATTGCCTGCATGTAAGTGTGCGCATGTTGTGCAATGCTTGAAGAGGTCAGAAGAGGGCGTCAGATCACCTGGGACTGGAATTACCAGGGTTGTTAGCCACCATGTGGGTGCTGGGAACTGAACCCAAGTCCTCTGTGAGAGCAGCCACTGCTCTTAACTGCTGAGCCATCTCACCAGCCCCACTAAAAAAAACAAAAAACCTGCAACCACCCCACAGTACAATATACATAAAAGTGTACAAATGACAAATATGAACAGGACATGCTCCAAGCTGAGTATAGGCAGTATTTTCCCAGCTCAATCAATAAAACACAACCTGCACCAGAGTAACCCTGGGCTCCAGCACCACTGTCTTGGCTTAACACTATTAATTTTGTCTATCTTAGAACATTATATAAATGGAATCTTCCAGTTTGTACTTTTGCTCACGCTGAGTCATTCTTGTTATTTGGGCAATTAAAACCTTTGTGTTGTATAGTGTCCATTATGTGAACGACTCATGTTGGACATTTGGGTTCTGTCCAGCTTCATCATGATCAGTGCTGCTGGTAGGTCTTAGTGACTGTCCTCTGGCTTCACAGGGATGTGCTTATGCTGAGTATCTGCCATGGAACTTCACAGGCATGAGGCATATCTTTGGCTTTGGTAGATCTGGCCAAACCATTTTCCAAATTGGTGGACCTGTTTCTGGGAGTGTTCATGCCCTCAGGTACCCTGTGTCACTGTATAGAGGATGAAAAAGTCTGGGTGCCCAAAGTGTTCCAAGTCTCCACAGAAGCCTGTAGAGACAGGGTTCACATTACCACACTCTCATCCCACCTGTCTGTGTCCTACAGTCTAGGCCTTACTCTGCTTCTGGCTGAGAAGGGTCCCAGGCCTGATGGGGTAGGCAGAACCACGGTTGTGAAGGCATGATGGTGTATGGTAGCATGGCTAGCTCCTAAAGCCACGTGGTGCCCAGACACCCGGTACCTGCATGCTTCCTTTCACCTCTGGGACATGAATGAGCAAGTAGCCCTCTGCCCCAGCTTCCTGTGCTGCCACATTTCACAGATGTTGGTATTTCCAGCTTCATAATGAAGTCTTTGAGACAGCCATAGTTCACCACCACCCCTATCTCCCAGCCAACCTGACTTCAAAGGGCATGAAAATTGAACAGCCTTTGGCAGAGACAACCACATCCTTCCTGGCAAGTCCCTATTGCTGGGTTTGGGGAGTGGGGTGACCCTGCCTTGAGATTCACCTTGGATCCTACTGGTCACACCTGCTGGAGGCTTCATAGGAAAAGGACAAATACAGTGGAGTTGGAAAAGCCAGCTTCTGATGTGCTGTGGTAGGGATGTCAAAGTTAGCCTTGGGGTTATCTGGATTAGACAGAACTGAGCACCCTAAGGCTGATTACACTTCAAGTTTGATCTCTCAGTGGCCGTGGGAAAAGTATGTGACAAACGGCATATGGGAGCAACCACTCTCTCAGTGGGGGACACTAAGTGCACACTGCCTCTCCGAGTTGGTGGCACCATTTTCTATTCTGTAGAAATGTCCAAAGTTTACCTGGCTTGCTTGCTGTGTACCCAGCAGGCTGAATCATACCTGAAGACCAGCAAGGGGGAAGTCTCTCCATGAAGCAGGGCTGCCCCCAACCTACCAGGCAGACCCACCAGAGAAGGGGGTCACCACTTCCCTCAGGGAGTTCCCAAAGTCCCTGGGCATTGTTAAACTGTCCCTTCTGGCTATTACATAGGACAACACAGCTTTTCAGGAAGGTTACTTGGTCACCAGATCTGCTGAGACTGAGGAGGGTCCAGGGAGGAGCAGGATATATTATCACCCCTACTTGGGTGGCAGACCAGGCTTTAAAGCTGTCCAGATGACATATGAGTGACTTGGATGTTTTTACTCACCACCAGAAATGTATTCAGTTGTAAATCACTTAAATTTGAGCAGCACTTTTGAAGCAGCCTATTTAATGGCTTCTAGGAAACAGGCCCAGGAGTGGAAAGCGTCCCAAGGCACCCTCTCTGCTTTACTCCCCTAGAACACTGAGAGTTCATTGCCCCCTGACTGCACGATAGCTGCTGCAGCTCCAGATATCAGATCCATCTGGATGAACCTACAGCTGCTAGAAGAGGCAGAACACCAGGCTTTCCGTGCTTTCCTGTCACTTCCAGGGAACAAACCACTTCCTAGGAGACCCCTCTGCTCCTTGGCTCACTACAGGTCACTCCAGCTGAGGAAGCTGGGGTATAGACACTGAGCTAGGAACATCTCTATGGTGCTACTCCTTGTGGCTGGGTATAGGTTGCCCACCAAACCCAGGGAGGGGCTGATCCCCTCAGGCCCATTCATCCACTAGAATGAAGTACAGAAGCCTGTATCCAGGTTGCATGGCCCTGCCAGTTCATGCCAGAGAGAGAAGACAGATATAGCACCAGTTCATGAGACATGTGACCTCTTACCAGAGAACGCAAGGCACATAACTTTGGGCACAGCTAAGACTCAAAGCCCCTCTACAAATAGCCAACCTAGAACTAGGCTATGATATTTAGGGTGACTAAAGATGGCACAAGTCAGTCCTCAATGTTCTGCTCAACAAGCAGTACTCTGGCTCCTGCTTAGCCAATGCCAGGGCCTCTGACTATAAGGACCTTCTTTTTTCTTTCTTTTTAAAAAATTTTTTTATTTTTATTTTTTGGTCTTTTGAGACAGGGCCAGTTCTAGCCCCACCTGGCCTGGAACTATGTAAACCATGCTGGCCTTGAACTCAACAGAGATACACCTGCCTCTGCCTCCCAAGTGCTGGGGTTAAAGGCATGCAACCCCACACCTGGTCTTTTTTAAAACTATTTTATGTGTATGAGTATATTGCCTGCATGTATGTGAGTGCACCTGTGTCGTGCATTGCTGCAGAGGTCAGAAGAGGGCTTCAGATTCCCCTGGAACAGGAGTTAAGGACGGTTTGTAGCCGCCATGTGGGTGCTGGGAATCGAACCTGGGTCCTCTGCAAGAGCAGTCAGTGCTAACTGTTGAGCCATCTCTCCAGCCCCTTTTCTTTTTAAAAATAATTTTTATGTGTGAGTGGTCCAACATGGGTGCTGGGAACCAAACTCGTACTCTGCAAGAGCAGCAAGCAGAGTAAGTGCTTTTAACTGCTGAGCTATCCTTTACCCTTTGCATTTTAAAAGATATTTTTATTTTATGTGTATCAGTGTACTATCTGCAGGTGTGTAAGTGCACCCTTGTCATGCAATGCTTGTGGAGGTCAGAAGAGGGTGTTGGATTTCTGGAACTGGAGTAGTGGACAGTTGCTCGCTGCCATGTGGATGCTGGGAATCAAAACCAGATCCTCTGCAAGAGCAGCCAGTGATCTTAACCGCAGAGCCATCTCTTCAGTTCCTCTTTTGCATTAAAAATTTTTTACTTATTTTTAATGTGTAGGAGTGTATTGCCTGCATGCAATGCCTGTGGAGGTCAGAAGAGGGCACTGGATCCCCTGGAACTGGAGATATAGTTGTTAGCCACCATGTGGGTGCTGGGAATCAAACCCAGGTCCTCTGCAAGAGCAACCAGTGCTCTTACCTGCTGAGCCCTCTCCAGTCCCATCTTTTGCATTTTTGAAAACATGTGTTTGTGTGTGTGTGTGTGTGTGTGTGTGTAGACATACACATGCCACTATGTGCCTATAGGGGTCAGCTGGCTCCCTCATGAGACTTTTTAACTTTGGTGTTAGGATTGGCAGCAAGTGCCTTTGGCCACTGAGCCATCTTGCTTGCCCTCAGGACGTTCTTTTTCTGTGTTTTTGTTTTTCTGAGAGAGGGTCTCACTGTAGCCTCAGCTGACCTAGAACTCAATAAGTAAACCAGGTTAGACTGGATCTCAGAGATCTGTCTCCCTCAGCCTCCCAAGTGCTGGGATTAAAGGTGTTTGCCATCAAGCCTAGCACCCCTATCCCCTTCTTTCTTGAGATGTGGTCTCATGCAATTTTGGTTGGCTTCAAACTCATTATGTAGCAGAGGATGACCTTGAACCTCTTAAGTGCTAGGATTACAAATGGGCACCACCAAACCTGGTTTGTGTAGTGCTAGGGATTGAACCCTGGGCTATGTGTAGGCTAAGAACGCTCTCTACCAACCGAGCCACATCCCCAGCTCCAAATTTTCAAATAAAATTCCTAGGCTGGGGCTGTCATTCAGAAGCAGAGCATGTGCTAGGTCTGGGTTTGATCCCCACCACTGCAAAGATGCTAGCAAGTATGGAATTCAGTTCCCTGAAACAAGGAGCATGAGAGGCCTACATATGCAGCAAGCACCTTGTACTGGAGACTCTAGGGTACTCTCTTTCTACCTTGTGTCCCAAATCCTAGGAGTGTCAAGAACAGTAGGGTTCATGTGGTGTGGGGCCCATTATTTCCAGGATTCCCTCTGAGGGCACTGGAGGAAGAGCTCACTCACAGTAGTACATAACCCACTCACATTTATAGGGAAAACAAAGACACAGGTTGATGACATGGTCAGCATTTCTACTTCAGGGAACTGGTCAATTCCAACCAGAAAATAAATCCGGAACATAATTATACATTGCTGGGTGCAGCCTCTGGAAGACTCAGTCCCAGTCCCCTTCGCCCTCAGGGTTGTCCTCTCGAGGTGCTTCCAGGTCGTTGAAGTGGAAGTTGGCCATCATGTCGCGTACAGCAAGCATCAGCCTGTTCAAACCTTGGTTGTGGTTCCGGCCCCCGGCCACTCCTTCTTCCAGTCTTTCCCCCTGAACAATGAGACACATCTGAGTTGAGGCTGACGGTGCTGGGACTCAGGACCTGGGGTTCAGACAGCCCGTGCCCTAGCACTAGGCTTGTCCCCTCTCCAGGTTCTGCTCAGGAGAGGAGGCTCTGAAAAGCCAGATGCACCTGTTTAACTAAGGTCAGCCTATGGTGGGGTTGACTATCATGCAGCCTCACGGTGCTTACCTTGGAACAGCAACTGCAGCTTCAGCAGGACAATTCCCTACTTCCTAAGCACATAGCACCAGAGGCAGGATGCTGTCTCGGCCTTTTCCTGACCCCCACCTTGAGAGAGATTTGCCCATACCCACTTGACAGGGAAAGGACAACAGATATGTTCAATTGACATACCTCCGTGGTGTAATTTGGCAATAAGGACCGGAAGAAGAGGGCAATTGTGTTTCCATGACTGACTGGACTTAGCCTAAAAATCAGAAGAGGTTAGAAAATGAAGTTGAACACACTGTAGAGTCCCAGCCCTTGTCATCTGTCCCTATTCTGTCTCCTGACTGCTAGGGACAAACAACCTCCTAGACTGCAGACTGGGCCCTGGAGCAGGCAATGATGACAATTAACCAGCCTGGGGTGGAGAGCTGTGGACACCTAAGGGCAACAGGGAGAGATAAAGTATCCCAGAGTGTTGGCCCTTTAATGGAGTCATAGGGAAAGAAGGCAAGGTGACTACAGCATTCAAAGACTGGAAAAGGAATTGGTCAATCACATCAAAGCAGACAGGAGGGGCCAGGGCATCACAGAGTAGGGGATGTGTGGCCCTGTGGTCCAGCTCTACTGTATACTCTGGGATGGCAAGAGCAGAGCTGAGTGTTGCGTTGGCCAGGCTATCAGCCTGTCAGGATGTTTCTGAGTCCACTGACAATTCTCATCTTAATCTAAGAACTCAAATGGGAGTCTTTTTTTGTTTTGTTTTGTTTTGAAACAGGGTCTCCCTTTAGCCCCAGCTGTCCTGGAACTCACTATGTAGATGAGGCCGGCCTTGAATTCACAGAGATTCGCTGCCTGCCTCTGCCTCGGAATGCTGGGACTAAAGGTGTGCACCACCACGCCCAGCAGGAGTCTTTTACTCAATATGCCTGGCCAAATTCTAGAAGGCCTGTACTCTTTGTTCAATAGGATGTGGAGGCAGTAGGCCCAGGTAAGGCAGCTCTGAAGACTAAGAGGAAAGGGAAAAGAATCCTTTCACAATCTAGATTCCAAAAACTGCCCATATACACATGGCAACCTGTGAATCAGTCATGTTCCCTATTAGTGCCTGTCTCACTACCCTATTTTCCTAGCCCAGCAACACTGGCTTTGCTTCTGAGCTCCCTGTCTTATACTCTGCTCCTGGTACAGGGATTTTGCACATGCCACAGTATGAGCTTCCATCCTCTGCCTGGTTGGGGCACAGCCTTCTACATAGCAGGTGACTCTCACTTCCTAGTCAGGGCATGTCCTTCTTCTTAGTCTCTCACAAAAGCTCTTAGGCAGTTTTGACCCTATGCTTATGTCTAAGTTCTTGGCTTGATGCCTTTTGGGTACTATACCAGGTCAGCGATAGCTTCCTACTGTATTTCTTGCACCTGTTACAAACCTTACAGGGAAGTGCTCAGACTTTTGGTTTATTCAGATAGAGGCAGCTCCATGTTACACTGTGCTGTCCTTCCTCCTGAGTGGGCTGACCTTCTTAGCCTGTGCCTGCCTCTTCCTTCTGGTTGGCAAGGGCAGCCCCATGCACTCCAAAGTACCAACTTGGTCTGTGTAGGTATGAGAACAAAGTGGGGAAGGTACCTCTCTGGTCTGATGTAGGAGTAGATGGTGTCCAGAGGAGGCAGAGGGTCAAACCCCATCACAGACTGTGTGGTCACATCCTTTAGGGGAGGAGGGAGATATAAAACAAAGACTCTGGAGCATTGCTGGCAGCCTCTGGCTTCCCCAGATGTCAGCCGGTCTCAACTCAGGTTGGACCCATCTGCTGGGAGGCAACCACCAACACCTGGCACGAGTGACACCTGTTTCTGCTCCAAGAAACTTCAGGTCAGGGTGGAACAGCCTCTCTCCAAGCAGGATAGGCGAGTCATCAGAAATGTGACTTTCTGCTCCAATCAGTGGGATATAGGACAAAGAGCAGGCACACTTTCCATAGGTGTCACCATCTTCATCCATGCCAGAAACAACTGCCATGGCTGCAGACTATGGACTAGGGATGAGAGTCACTGGATCCCCAGAGAGCTGGTCATTCAACAGCTGACCCAGCCCACCACCCAGAGTGCCAACTGAATGACAGACTCATGCTGCAGAAAGCACGGAGATCTGTGAGAACAAGGCCAAGACCCAGCTGCAGAAGGCACATAAGTCACAGGAGCCCCTGCTGCAGAGGTCTGTGAAGGATGGCTGAAGCTCTACCATAGGGAGCCTGAAAACACAGTGGAAAACCTTACCAAGGCCACAGCAGTGACGAAGGTCCAGAGAAGAAAGCTGAGGGGAAGAATCCCTCTATACCAGCCCCAGCCCTGCCTGGCATGCAGACTGGTTTGTGGGCTGCTGAGAGCCGGAAGGGAAGCACATGTGACTGACACACACAAAACCCCCATCTTCAGCATCCCTCCCTTACCGGGGGCAGGGCAGCGACAGCCTCCTTGATCTCAGAGAGGATCACATGGCGGTGAATGTTTCTGGGAGCACGCTGGTAGAGCACCTTCCGCCTGAGACCAGGGTAGACAAGAGCAGATAAACTGGTGCCCACAGTGCAAAACACAAAGTCACCCAAACCCATCCTGGAAAAAGCCCAGCAGGGACTGGCTTCATGGAGCCTCCCACTCACTCCTTGGCAGAAGCTGTGCAGCTATCCCATGGCCCTGTGGCAAGAGCAGACTCTGAAGGAAAACCATAGCTTGACCTATACAACTCAGACCCTTCAACCAAGAAATGGAAGTAAGAACAGCTGTGGCTAGTTCTGGTGAGTTCACTAAGTTTCCACAATGGAACTCTTGGATGTGCTGGTCATTACTACATGTGCATGGACCTGGGAAGGCAGGACAGGGATGTGTTTTTCTGCCTGTGGGAAGTATCCAGCCCAGTGGATGAGCAGGCAGTACCCACAAGGCTGTGACGAGTGGAAGCAGCAGCACTTCTCCTTTCCCCTTCTCACCTTCTCAAACAGCCAAGGGCTCAGCCTCATGTCTACCACAAAGGAACCTCCTCTCCATGGAATGGCCAGGAGAGAACAGAACTCTCTGAGCTAGCCAGCATAGCTACTGGCTACTGCTGTCCCTAGAGCCAGAATGGTGATTGAGGACCAGGAACAAAACTGCACAAGTGGGCAAGGGGCTTCTCAAACACAGTGAATAGGTTTTAAGTTATAGAAAACCCCACATGCAAGAAAGTCAGCTGATTCCTCTAGTTGCCTTCTGGCCCCAACCTTAGCCAGAAAGGGGAGGGTAAGACTAGTAATCACTGAAAACAGCACAAAAGCATGTGGCCAGAAATAAATTCTCAACCAAACCACTAGGATACATAATAACCACACACTCCCACCACATTTCTGTGTGGACAGTAGTAGCAGCTACATCCAGGATCCCCTGCTGGGTCCTTCAGAAGTCAAGCTGCTCACAGCCTCTGCTGCCTCTGCAATCACAGGCCCCATGTCTGTGATCAAGACTCAGGAGGAGACATGAGGACTCATGAGGGGAGCAGGGTGCACTCCCTGTGCCTGGTTCTCATGATACTTGTCAGGCTCAGCTCACCTGTTCTCACAGGCTTCCACGGCAGGGTCTCCAGCATCCACTGCCTGCAGAACCACTCGGACATTTTCCTCCAGCCAGCTCATAGTTGTGGGTTCTTTCCAGAGAAAGTGTGATCTCCCAAGGTACAGACTCACCAGCTGGCTCAGGGCAGGGGGCTGGCTGTGGAAGAGCAAGGCCTGAAGTAGACCCTTAGCAGAGTCCATGGTAGGCAAAGGGATGTTCAGGAAGGCTCAGCAGCCTGGAGCAAAGAAGGTTGCCCCTCAGCTGCTGACTAGGGATATTCTGCCTCTTGAGGGTTGGGCACACAAGGTCTGCTTCTGTGGGACTGTGTTGCCTGAGTTTAGTAACACAAATCACTTGACAGAAATGTGAAAAACATGAAAATAAGTATGTTTGCCTTTGTGGAATGGCGCAAAAGGACAGTCCACAGCTGCTGATGACAAGTCTGTAGGGAGAACGGGAATGCCAACACAATGCATTTCATTTTTTTCTGTGTATGTTTCTGTTTATGAGAAATACGTCAATATAGAAATATGGGAAACACTAATAACAGTAAAGGCCAGGAACCCCGTCCCCCCACCTCCCTACTCCTGCCCTACAAAGATTACATAACCTAGCCTCAAGACCTGCTCCCCAACTCTAAGAAGACATCTTGCAAATCTCATTGTTTAAGCTGGCGGCAGCTCATTTGCTCCATTAGTGCTTTCTCTCTAAGAGGTGAGGTGTCTTGCACATGGATGTGGGCTCCAGGGACTTCCCTGGGTGGACAGTCTTTAAGGGTGAGAGACAATAGTGCCTACAACCCGTGTCTCAGGATCTTTACCTTATCTCAGCATCTGGCCCAAAGAAACGGTGGTTTGAGACTGCTGCATCAGGCCGCACACTGCAACACTCGAGCAATGGCATGAGAACTGAAGAAAAAGCAAAGGCTTCATGTGTTCTGTGGCCCTTGCTGCATTAGCTCCCAGCCCTGAGCCAGATATCTAGAGACATTGTGACATCCTTGTCATAGTTACCACTAGGTTGTTTTTAAGATGGTAGAAGTTGGGACAGCCAGGGGTTCATTTCCGACCAGCATTCCAAATTGGTCTGAGCCTGGGTCTCTCATCTAGGCTCCAAGGTACCTCTGAACCCTGGAGGTGGATGCATATCCTGCTGACCCTAATATTCCATCTACATCACCCCCAAGCATGGGTGGCTGGATGTTTTGATCATATGAAGATCAGACTCAAAGACAGACTGGTGGGAATGGGTTTGCCTGTGCCCTGCAAGAATTAACTCTGCTGGGCCCAGGTTCAGATCAATGGCCAACAGTTTGTCCAGGTCCTCCTTGTATGGAGTGTTGTCCACCTGAGTACTGGCTTCTGTAAACAGCCTGCATACTGGTAAACTGCCAGAACACAGCCTTCCCAGTGACTTCCTTGGGGCACACCTATGCTGCAGCATCCTGAGAGGTAGCAGTACCAGCTCTGCAGTGCAGCACACAGGCCACCAGTGTATATCCCTTCAGCTGGTCCACTACAGCAGAGGCATTGGCAGCCATATTAGATGACAGAAGACAGAGGCAGCTTCTAAGTAATGGAATTGGCCTTCACTGGGTCAGCAAGTAGGTACTGTTCTTGCCTGAGGTTGCCCAGACCTTGCTGGTGGGCAGAATTTTGGTCAAGGTTTAAGGAACACAGAGGATCTACAATGTGGTACTGATTTTGGGGCTTTGTAACAGAAAAGCAGCTGGACTTAGAGGAGGAGCCTTGTCTCCATATCACTTTTTTGCATTCTCTTAGCAAAGATCTGGACAAGCAGAAGTCTTATTCTCCTGGCCACATGCCTGTGAGAATGCTTGAGCAGCATACCACAGCCTCCTGGCTGCTCATGGCCAATGCCCATCCGTCTCTGGGTTGAGCCCCAGGCCTCTCCATATACTGCTGTTTTTTTTCCTAGTACCAAACACCATCTAACATAGTGTCTTAAGGAAAATTCTCTGCTCATTTACCCTGCAACTAAGCCCCAGAGAGAGGGACATTTGTCCCTCTCCCCTGCTGCCTCTCATACCTTGTTTTAGGCTTACTGAAGTAGACAAATTAACTACCTCACTACAACTACAGCAAGTCTTTAGGCCACTTAGAAAATGTGATCTTTCGAAGGAGGGCTGTAACCCTGACTCCATCCCCAGGAAGACAAGTTACCTCCCCAGATAAAAGGTGGCACCCACCTCCAGGGAACATGGTGAGCGCCTGCTGGATCAGGAGGGAGGCCTGTTCCCTGGCAGAGGTGAGCTCATGCTCAGAGAGGTCTGTTTGCTGACTCAGAAGGAAATATGCCAATGGAACTGAGAAGGCAAAATTTGGGAGCTGGGACAGGTTCCGATGAGCCTGTAAGGGATGAAGAAACAAAGCCTGGGGCCTCAAGGTCATGAAGATAAAACAGGTAGTTTAAAGATTCTCAAAAATTTCCAGGTGAGCGCCACAGCTGCTTCCTTGTAGGCTGCTCTGTAACTCAGGATGAAGAAAATTCAAGCTTTTATATGTGCAGAAAAGACAGAAAGACACAGGAGGCTGGGAATTAGCCCAGCCAGATGCTGGACTAGCAGGTGAGGGCCTCAGAGCCACCTGGAAGGGACATCCCTTTCCTAGTAGTTCAGCTTTGGATGCAAGGAAGCCAGCCCTATATCCATGCAGAAGGTCCAAAGTCAAGTCTGCAAAGATAAGATCTGACTCCACCCTACCTACAGAAGTCTTTTCCAGTCCTTTCCTTTCCTTTCCTTGTGTGTGTGTGTGTGTGTGTGTGTGTGTGTGTGTATGAGAGAGAGAGAGAGAGAGAGAGAGAGAGAGAGAGAGAGAGAGAGAGAGAGAGAGTGGTCTGCTATACTTTTTATTTTTCTTTTTTTGGCCTTTTTTTGAGACAGGGTCTCCCTGTAGCCCCAGCTGTTCTGGAACTCACTATGTAGACCGGACTGGTCTTGAACTCACAGAGATCTGCTTGCCTCTGCCTCCCAAGTACTAGGACTACAGGCATGTGCCACCACGCCCGGCATACTTTTTAATTTTTTATGTGTGTGGTGTGTGCATATACATGTGTGTGGCAGATGCTGGGTATCTTTCCTTGACTGCCCTCCAATTTTACTTTTTAGATTTATTTATTTCTTTCTATGTGTGGGGGTGTGTGTGCACGCATCTGTGCACGTGAGTGAAATAAGATGTGTAAAGTGAGAGGATAATTTGCAGGAGTCCATTCTCTCCTTCCACTATTTGGGTCTTCAGGATCAAAGTCAGGTCATTGGGCTTGACGGCAAGTACTTTTACCTGCTGAACCATCTCATCAGTCCTCCACCTTTATTTTTTGAGACTCATTAATTAGCCAATGCACTTGTCTCTACCCCCACCCCAAAGCCAGCGTTACAGGCATGCACCACCAAGCCCTGATTTTTATATGGATTCTAGAGATCCATTCAGGTCCTTATGCTTGCATGGCAGGCACTTTACTGACAGCCATCTTCCTAGTCCCTTCTTTCCTATTACAACAGAATTGTTTTCTTCACGGAGTTCCACAATCACATAAACTATCACAACCACTCTCCGGCAGTCCCTATCTGGCATTTCCTATAGCTATGCTTTCATGAGTTCTAGGAGTTTCTATCAATCAGACCTCAAAAAGTGAGATTCCTTGGCCAACTATGCCAAGCATTACACAACTTAAAATGATATACCTATTTAAAAACACTTTTATTTATTTATTTTTATTTTATGTGTATGAGTGTTTTGCCTGCATTTAAATGTACCCATGTCATGTAGTATCCATGAAAGCCATAAGAGGGTACTGGAACTGGAATTAGAAAGGTTTTTAGTTGCCATATGGGTTCTGGGAATTGAACCTGGGTCCTCTACAAGAGCAGTCAGTGCTCTTTTTTTGTTTGTTTATTTGGTATTTTTTGAGACAGGGTCTCCCTGTGGCCCCAGCTGTCCTGGAACTCACTATGTAGACCAGGCTGGCCTTGAGCTCACAGAGATCTGCCTGCCTCTGCCTCCCCAGTGCTGGGATTAAAAGCGTGCGCCACCACGCCCGGCATCAGCAGTCAGTGCTCTTAACTGCTGAGTCATCTCTCTAGCCCCACTGTTTTTTGCTAAGGTAAAAAAACATACTGTGAAGTGAAGGGCAGAAACAAAGCAAAGGCTTGATATCCTTTTCCCCTTCTAGGCCCTGCTGGAGGCAACCAACACAAAGCCCAGTGTCTCCTTCTGACAAGCACCATCTATGGAGTGGGAAAGGAGCCCTATATTCCTTAAATTGTCTTTTGGTTGCATTAAGGAGAAATGTGGAACTGATCTTAACATATGGTATCTAATCCAATAAACTGAAACTGTCATTTGACACAAGTCCACAGTCATGGGCAAGATAGTTTATGTTCTTTCCTGGTACCATATGGCACCCAAGGTGTATCTGGCACTCATAGCACCCGGGCCACCCTTCATTTACATGCAAACTTGGCAAGGCATCCATATGAGTATATGGATCTGTCTGTCCAGCATTTCTGTAGTATGTGGGCCTGTGTGCTGGGGTCCCCATATCAAATCCACATAACCCTCTTTTACTTCATGACTGCTTCCTGCTATGTGGACCACAGTGAGCTCTGGGGGTCTTCCCAAATTTTCATCACTACTAGCACCACTGTTTCTACATGTGTACTTGGTATAGGCCTGTGAGCAGCCTTGGGGTTCTCACTCAAGGCTGCTGGAACACTTTTTAGGGAGACTGGATCTTGTTCAACAGAGGTAATGATGAAACCCAAGAAGCAGGAGGCCCTCGGGATCTACC
This sequence comes from Nannospalax galili, assembly GCF_000622305.1. NCBI lineage: Eukaryota > Metazoa > Chordata > Mammalia > Rodentia > Spalacidae > Nannospalax > Nannospalax galili. Next base: position 166,002 of record NW_008345902.1, read on the forward strand.
TAGGCTCTGACTCATGCCCTCACTAACTTATCACAAAATTATTCTTCAAACACACATGCTGAAGACCAAGAAAGACACAGCTACACCTTCAAGTCACACTGCATGGCTCACACCTACCTCCCATTCCTGAAAGAGACGTATCAAGTACTCGTAGTTCCGGGCCCGTAAGGCCAGGTGGTCAATAAGCAGCAGCATGCACAGGGGGTCCTCGTCTGGCTCAAGGCTTCCAGAGGCAGCACAGTGAGTGGAGAATAAAGGAGGAAAGAGGAAGTGTTGTCATGGCTGGAGTCCTCACAGACCTGGGGCCACTGTGGTACAGACAGGCAGCCATGCAGCCCAAGTGGAAACTTACCTCAGGATGAGCTTACAGTACTCCAACGCAGTGCGTGGGCATCCTCGCTTCTCCAAGAAGTTCATCTGCTTGTAGAGCGCCAGGTAGAAGCTCCTAGATTCAAAACAGTTCACCATGAATTAGGGCAACAGAATAGGAACAGAGCATGTCAACTGAGAGAGAGGTCCAGCACCATGTCCACCCTCTGTGTTGAGTCAGCCATTTCCTATGTGGCCAAATACAGTGTTTGCGAACATTCCCTATGTGTCTGGAGGAAAGGTATGCTTTTCTTTTTTTAATTTTAATTTTTAAAATATTTTATTTATTTATTATTTTTATTTTATGTGTGCTGGGGTATATTGCCTGCATGTAGGTAAGTGCACCCTTGTCGTGCAATGCCTACAGAGGACAAAAGAGGCCATCGGATCCCCTGGAACTGGAGTTATAGACAGTTGTTAGCTGCATGTGGGTGCTGGGATTCGAACCCGGGTCTTCTGCAAGAACAGTGTTCTTATCTGCTGAGCCATCTCTCCAGCCCCAAGGTATGCTTCTTGTTATTTAGCTATAAATATACTTATACAAGAACATCCAGCTTTTCTGTGTTTATTTTGTTGTTTAAGAAGGGATTGTCTATGTTGTCAAGGCTGACCTTGAACTTCTTGGGCTCAAGCTATCCTTTAGCACCCCAAGTCTATACACAGGTGCCACCATGCCAGGCTAAAACCAAGCATGTGTTAAAAAAAAAAACCAAAAACCTGTCTTTTCCTTTTTCTTTTTTTTTCTTGAGAGAGGATCTCATGTAGCCCAAGCTGACATAAAACTTACTACGTAGCTAAGGATAACCTTCAACTACTGATTCCTACATCCTAGTGCTATAATTACAGGCATATGCCACCATACCTAGCAAAACCTGTTTTTGTTTGTTGTTTACTGTTTATCATATTTAAGGGAAAAGAGTTAAAACCTATTATGATTATATTTAACTTTTAAAAAATATTTTATTTATTATTTTTATTTTATGTATATGAGTGTATGTATGTAAGTATACCCATGTTGTGCAATGTCCACTAAGGTCAGAAGAGGGCATCGGATCCCCTGGAACTGGAGCTAAGACAGTTGTTAGCTGCCATATGGGCGCAATTTAATTTTTTTGAGACAGGGTCTCACTATGTAGGCCTGGCTGGGCTGGAACTCAAAGAGATCTCCTGCCTCTGTCTCCTGAATGCTGGGATTAAAGGTGTATACTACTACACCAGGTTTATAATATTTTATTTTTATTTTTTTAAATTAAATTTTGTTGTATTTCATACAGAATATCTCAAACAGTCTGAATCATCTTTATAGCCCCGTCTCCATATAATCTTAATTTATGTTCAAATTTCAGCATTTTTCAACATTATTACTCTTGAATACATAAAGATATGTGGCTTTATTCATATTGGTGACTTAATTTTAGAACCTGTTTCAAAGAAGTAGGAGTTTAACTAGATGAGACCAAAGCAATATATAGGAACCCAGTACAGGAGACCCTGACACAGTACCCAATGCAGGAGAGGGAACAATGACTATGGTCAAGAAGGTGGGACACTCCCTGCTGGAGCTGACCAGGGTTATCCAGAGAAACAGAGTACTAGATGTGAGAGAGGGAGGGAGAGAGGGAGGCAGACAGATAAATGGGATAAGGAGGGACAGATACCAGAGGATGGTCAGGGCAAGAGATGCATGGGAAAGAGAACATTCTCCACATGACCACTCAAATAAGGCTGAATCCATGTTGATCTCAGATTTAAGACTCAGGACACACAACTGCAAAGCATGCTAAAATAGTCTATCCTCACTAGGAATGCATCTTTTCATTCAAATATATGGGAGGCATGATTCCAGATCTCACTGTTCTATGGCTTGTCAGGCTTACTCCCAACCTTGTTCCCTAAGTCTAGCCCCCTGCACTTCAGCTGTGAACATACCAAGGTCTATAAGGCATCCTGGACCTTCTAGGTCCTAGTGTATCCTCAAGGACAGTTACCCACTAAACTCAAAGCAGTCACCCATGTGACTTGAAGGCAGCCCCTGTAACTCACTCTGGGGTGAACTGTACTTACCTGTTCTCAGGTCTGCGGTAATCCATCCGGCAAGTCCCACTGGTGAGACTGAACAAGGGGTGGAATGCACACTCCATGCTGTACAGCGCTCTCTCTGTGGGTCACAAATACCAGAGGAGGGTGTTACAGACACAATGATCACAACTCCCTCCTTTGATAAAACAAGAAAAGCTCTGGAAGGAGAGAAGTCATGTAACTGGGACCCTGAAAGAGATGGCCCAGGTGAGACTTCCCAGGTATCTTCAATGACTCTGAGTTGTAAGCTCCAGAGAAAATGCCCCATATACCAGGAGGTACAAATGGTGCTGTGATCTGCTATGATCCACACAGGTATACAAACATGCATCACCACAAAGCCTGCACATGCATATTTATAGTAGCACTATTCCTAATAGCCAGAAAACAACCCAAATGTCCATCAACTGATGACAGAGACTGATGAAAGATACAACTGTGGTCTACACACAAAGTATTAAACAGTAACAGACAGGGTGCAGGTATGGTATATGCTCCAACAGGGGTAATGAAAACATTATGGTAAATCAAAATCTTTTTTCATGAACTCTACACTGTAAGTACACCTGCAAACAGAGCACACTAGTAGTTCTCAGGACTGAAGAGTAGGGGCTGCTTTCACAGATGAAAGTGCTTTAAAACAGACAGATAGATTGTGTGATAGCTGTAAAATTCTGGCATACATGAGAAATAATGGATTATACACTTTACACAGGTGAATTTTATAGTATATGAATTATATCTCAATGAAACATCCTGGCAAGACCACCATGTCCGGTGTCATCTTATGAAACAGCATCTGCCTATGAGCTAGAGCTGCTTGAGTGGCAGATACAAGTGGGTTGGCTCACCTATAAGGTCTCGGGCCATCTCTTGATCCTCTTGAAAGCGGCAGGCATCGCTGAGCTGCAGGAGTGAGTCAACATGATAGGGGCTTGTCTGGAGCAGAACCTGTTGAAAAGAAGATAGCCCTGGGGAAAGACTGCAGGTAGGGCCTTTGTGGGACATGCCTCAAAGGGCACCAGGCCACACCCAAGCTGGGAGAAATGATCAATGCAACAGTCACAGTTCCCTTTTAAGTCAAAGTATGTGGTGTGGTGGCTCAGCTGAATCACTGATCTAGTTCAAGGTAAGAACTCAGAACTTGGACTGTATAGCTGTCCATGCTCCAACTAAGAGCAATGGAAACCAGCATCTTTCTTCTCCTCACAGGAATGTGGCAGTATTCTGGGGTCAGGTAGATACAGGCACAGAGGATGTGTTCCACTTGGTTCTCAGTGATCACAAACTCAGTTGTGGCCCAAGCATGGGGCCAGGATACTCAGGACCCTGAATCACAGAGAATACGAGCTGCAGTGGCACAGGAGACAGGATGAGCTACCTGGAAGCAGAGAACCAAGCACACTCCCTTATATACCACCTAAGCTGGAGGCAAAGCAGCTGGGAAAAGATCCCACAGGTACCCTGCAACAGTTCCCAGAAGGGACCTGAGAGCAGAAGGTGGCTCTCCTCTGAAGAGAGACTGCACTGTTCTAAGATTATTTGCTCTGAACACAGGGTCTGATTGCCCTGTACACAGGCATCTTCCCTGCTGGGGGAAGTGGCTGCCCTCAGACATGCCTCCCCCAATCATAGATGGTCCTGGCTCTGGCACAGTGCATTGCTCCTTCTCCACCCATCAGGAGCTGCAGGGTCACGCACTACGATGTTGTTTGGCTCCATGGACTCCACAGCTACCAGGAACTTGTGCTGTGCTTGTTGGTATTCCTCACTGTGCTCAAATGCAAAGAAGGACAGGCCTTTCGTGGATTCCAGCAGTCGCATTGATAGACCTGTAAGGAAGATTGCTCAGGCAGGGTATGCTGCAGGCCAGGCTGTGGTACTCTGCAGGGCTCCAAAGCTCTGTGCAGTCATACACCCTCCTGCTGTTACTGGTGTGAATCTGCCACACGGGCACAACCTGACTTGAGTACTTGGTGCAGGTTGGCCAGCTCTGGGGCTACACTGCCTTAAGATCACAAGTTGACATCTGACAAGTGCCTTAGCAGAATGCCTAGGTGTACCCAAATGGCTTGGGCTTCACTAGGACCTGGAGTCCTATTTTGTTCCTGAGGGTGAATATAAGGAAAATGTCCCAGGGTCAGTGTTAGAGACTATAACATATGTGATCTGCCTGGCCACAGAAACAGTGACAGTGCCCTCATTTTAAATTTTTGTTTCGGTCTTTTCAAGACAGGGTCTCCCTGTAGCCCCCTAGAACTCACTATGTAGACCAGGCTGGCCTCGAACTCACAGAGATCTACCTGCCCCTGCCTCCCGAGTGCTGGGACTAAAGGCATGCGCCACCACACCTGGATGAGTGCTCCCATTTTTTGGATGAGTATCCACGGAAGGCATGAAGTAGGTATGGCACCAGGCCTCAGAGGTAACAGTGACTTATAAGTCATGATTAGACACCCTTTCTCTCTGTACCTTATATATGATATTGGGTATACAGAGACATTTCCCCTGGTAAACCTTAGTCCCTCAGGCCCTCCAAGAAACACACCAATAATTCTTGCGTCTCCTTAGTCACTTCCCACTGATGGCCCTATCAAAGGCCTAAGTCTCTGGCAGGAACATCATGGTCACTGACCTACCTGTACCAATGCACATGTGCACTGTCTTTTCTAGCAAGCGACAAAAGACACTGTGAGGCACTGGGGTTGGCCCTCCAAAAGCACAGGCCCTGAGCTCCTAGGCAGGTCCTCACAGGCACAGGAGGAGGATAGTCAGAACTGTTGGGGAGGGGCACACCCACTATCCCACTATCACTAGCACAGCCATACATCTCTCTGCCACTATGGTGTTCCCCGCTCCAGCCCTGAAGAACTCTCATGCCCCTAGATCCAGCCATGGGGAAATGTCTCTGGATACTTCTCTATGCAAAGTGCTCTAAAGAGGACATTTACTTGATACCCCCTTGCTTCTCTAGACTGTTGTAATTTTTCTTTAAATTATGCATACTTAGTGGTTTGCTATGAAATTTAAAAGCATCACATTTTAAAGGAAGACTTTAAGTAGCAGCAATCAATCTGAACCACTGCCCAAACCCAACATGCCCCACCTGGTTTGGTATATCGGGGCCAAGTGCTCTTAGGGGTCGTCAGCCACGTACACTTGGGATACACACGCTGTCTCTGCCGAGGCCTGAAGAGAACAGGACATATAAACACAGCTTTAACCTTCCATGGTGCATAGAGTTCAGGCTGGGCTGCCTAATTCTATAGGAACTACGAGAGCCAAACTGCAGGCAGGGAAAGTACATGGAAGAGGACACAGTGGTGTACCCACTGGGCAAGACAAGGGTGGGTGGACCACAGCACTGGCAACATAAGTAGCTACCACCATATAATCAGAGAAACAGAAAAGGGGTGACTTCAGGCTGGAGGTTAGGCCCTGAGCACTTGCTTAAGACATGTGAGGCTCCAGGTTCATCCCCAGCACCAGAAAGATAATAGAGTAAGTTCAGACTGCCCAGTAAAAAGGCAGAAGGAGTAACAAAAAAATTCAAAATTGAAAGCCTTAAAAAAAAAAAAGCAAGAATAAGCCAGGCCTGTTGGTATTCTGCTGACACAAAGTGAGCTATGAGCTCTCTTCCCCGGGGTATCAGCCTGAACAAGTCCCTTCGTCATGGCTGAGTGCTGAGGATGAGGTGACTATCTAACTGATACCAACAAAGCAAAGTCTGAAAAGGAAGCAGTGGGAATAATGAAGAACACTGACATGACCCTGGAAGAGCAGTCTGACAGAAATGTGCTGAGGTTAGCAGGGGAAGCGAGGTCTAGCTCCTCATAGATCTTTTGTGGGGCTCGGGAACTATACTCTCCCTATCTCCTGGTCAGATGGTCAGATGGTGACTGGTAAGGCACAGAGGGCAGGGGAGGGGGAAGAGGCCGCCTTACAGAGTCCATGAGGGGAAGAGTTCAATTGAACTAGGTGAGAAACGTGGGTTATTTGTATATTATTCTCTATGATTTCTAGGTAATTTGAGCTACTTCATTAAAACAAAAACAAAACTGAAGGAAAAAGTAACAAGTTTCAATGATAAAAGCTTGTTTCTTTCCCAAAGAGAAAATAAAAAACTGGAGGAGGAAACCAAGTGTACTGGAGAATGGCCAAAAACTGAAGGAAATAAGACAGATAGTCAACCTACAAACAGAGTAACTGGTACGGCGTAACAGTGAATTAGTACTGTCCCAAGTCTATGGGATCCCAACCCCAAAAGGGAACATTTAAAGTATAAATATTCTGCCAAGCATGGTGGCACACATCAGCAGGCAGACCTCTGTGAATTTGAGCCTGGTGCACACAGTTTCAGGCCAGTCAGGGACATAGTGAGACCCTGTCTCAAAAAAAAAAAAAAAAAGAGAGAGAGAAAAAGCCAGACATAGTGGCACATAGCTTTAATCCCAGCATTCAGGAGTCAGAGGCAGGTGGACCTCTGTGAGTTGGAGTCCAGCCTGGTCTACATAGCAAGTTCCAGCCCAGCTGGGGCTACAGGGAGACCCTGTCTCAAAAAGACCAAAAGGGGGAGGGGAACCTAGAAAAAAAAGATATTTTTCACCAATATTCCCAAAATAAAATATTAAAGTCAAAAAAACTTAAGCTAAATCAAGAGACATGTAAATAAACGGGGGATGTTAGAGTACCCAAAAGCCCCATAAAAATAAATAAATGAAAGAAAAAAAAAGAAAAGAAAAAGAAAAAAGTGATGGGGAGATATGGGAGGTGTTGGAAGGGAGTGGGCATGGATTTGATCAAAACACCTTATATGCATGTATGAAATTCTCAATAAAGTTTTTGTAAAAGTTTAAAAAAAAAGAGAGAGATATGTAAATAAGCTAGGTGATTTTGCATACCTTTAATCCTAGTACTCAGGAAGGAGACAGGGAGACTGCTGTCTGGGACTAGCCTGGTCTACATGACAAGTTCCCAGATAGCCAGGGCTACATAGTAAGACTGTGTGTGTGTGTGTAATGTGTATATATATGTATATGTATTAAAAACAAAAAGCCAGGGACTTAGTCATAGTCTAAGAAATAAAAGAAAAAAAAATCCAAAGACTATTTTGTTTTTAAATATTTTATTATTTTTATTTTATGTGTATGAAAGTTATGCCTGCATGTAGGTAAGTGCACCCATGTCCTGCAACGCCTGAGGGGGACAGAAGAGGCTGTTGGATGCCCTGGAACTAGAGTTACAGACAGTTGTTAGCTGCCATTTGGGTGCTGGGATTCGAACCCGGATCCTCTGCAAGGCCACAGTGTTCGTAACCTCTGAATCATCTCTCCAACCTCCAAAGACTATTTTTGTCTATACATTATGACCTTTTTTTTTTTTTTTTTTTTTAGGTCTTTTAGAGTCAGGGTCTCCATGCAGTCCCAGCTAGCCTGGAACTTACTATGTAGACCAGGCTGGCCTGGAACTCATTATGTAGACCAGGTTGGCCTTGAACTTAGAGAGATCTGCCTGCCTCTGCCTCCCACGTGCTGGAATTAAAGGCCTGTGCCACCATGCCTGGCTACATTATGACAGATTTTAAAACTTCCTGTGTCTGCTATGAGGGAAGGATGAGGATGATTCTGGATATAAGTTAGTCTAAGCTGAACAGTGGGTCAGCAACAGGCAGGTTATAACTTCATAAAATGCTGCACACAGGTCAGCACCCATAATCAACCCTAGTATGTCACAGCATAGAGAATAACAACCTGGAAACCAGGCTGTTATACAGACCAACAGAACTCTCTCGTGGTCACATAAAGCAAGTATGAACAGTGCCTCTGCAAGATGTAGTCAGTTATCAAGGGTGACCTGTCAGGGTGGGGAGAATGAGAGTCAAAGGGGTAATGACTAAACCACTTCATTTTTTTTTTTTTTAAACAAGAAGCACTTTATTCTATAACCAGAAAATAAAAAAAGAAGGAACTTTAAGAAACTTAAAAGACCGATCTCTGTGAGTTCAAGGCCAGCATGGTCTACATAGCAAGTTCCAGGACAGCTGGGGCTGCAGGAAGACCCTGTCTCAAAAAGACCCCCCCCCAAAAAAAGGGCAATGCTACTGGGTATGGAGGTACACGCTTTAATCCCAGCACTTGGGAGGCAGAGGCAGGCAGATCTTTGTGCACTCCAGGCCAGCCTGGTCTACACAGTGAGTTCCAGACCAGCTGGGGCTACAGGGAGACCATCTCAAAAAGACAAAAAAAAAAAAAAAAAAAAAAAGCCAGGCATGGTGGCACATGCCTTTGACCCCAGCACTTGGGAGGCAGAGGCAGGCATATCTCTGTGAGTTCTAGACCAGCTGGGGCTACAGGGTAACCATCTAAAAAAGAAAAAAAAAAAAGAAAAAAAAAGGCAATGCTAAGCTAGGCATGGTGGCACATGCCTTTAATCTCAGAATTTGAGAGGCAAAAGGAAGGAGAATTCAAGTCCAGCCTGGGCTACATAGGAGACTTTGTCATACAAAAGTAATCAAACAAAGAGAAAGCTTTCTGGACACTCCAATGGAGAGGTGGAAAGTAGAACACACACTGCTCCCTAAAAAAATTCCCAGAGGTGAACCCTTGTACCCTTTACCCTTCAGGAGCCAAGAAACTTCCTACATTGCTCATCACCATTGGCATCCCTGTGGCTTGTTGCCCAACCACTAAGAACTATTAAATTAGCACAGACAGAACCTCTCACAGAACCTCAACTTTGGGTTATTTTAGTTCCTGATTGAAAAACAAAACTAGGGCTTCAGGGCTACATAGAGACTTCTACGCCAGCAGGAGCTACAGGGAGACCTTGTCTCAAAACAAAAAAAAAGAGGCTAGAGAGATGGCTTAGCAGTTAAGAGCACTGGCTGCTTTTACGGAGGACCCAGGTTTGAATCCCAACACCCATACAGTGGCTAACAATTGTCCATAACTACAGTTCCAGGGAATCGAACGCCCTCTTCTGACCTCCATGGGCATTGTACAACATAGGTGCACTTATATACCTGCAGGCAATACACTGATACACATAAAAATTTTTAAAATGTATTTAAAAAAAAAAAAACCCAAAGCCGGGCATGGTAGTGCACACCTTTAATCCCAGCACTTGGGAGGCAGAGGCAGGCGGATCTCTGAGCTCGAGGCCAGCCTGGTCTACATAGCCAGTTATAGGTCAGCTAGGGCTGACCAAAAAACCCCCAAAACCAAAAACCAAAAACAAATAACAAAAGATGATGATGTGAATAATGGAGCCCAGCTGCACGGACATCTTGATGATTTAACAAACAATCTCTTTGGATTCATTTCAGTCCCAATTCTAAGGGCTCCATTTGGTCACTATAGCTATAAATAGTCTCTCCTCAGGATAAATTCATGGCAATCTTTCTGTCTCAGCCTCCCTCGGCATACCCTTCTCTTAAGAGTATGAAAAGGACTGAAAGAATTTGGAGACCACAGCTCCACTACGAACTTACCTTTGTTCTCCCAGGACTGCCCGAGCACCAAAATATCTTTTCAGCTCTGTGTCTGGATTCAAGTGTCTAAGAGAAATTTAAAAATTTAGAAAGAAAAATCAAGTGTTTCTACAATGACTTAAAATTTTTTTTTGGTCTTTTTGAGACAGGGTCTCCCTGTAGCCCCAGCTGGCCTGGAACTCACTATTGTAGACCAGGCTGGCCTCCAACTCACAGAGATCTGTCTGCCTATGCATGCCCCCCCTTCCCCACTGAGTTTAGGGACTAAAGGCATGCTCTACCACACCCAGCATGACTCTAAAATTTTATAAAGCCACATAAGAATCAAGTAGGGAGTGGGATGTGGTGCTGCCTGCCTGTAAGCTCAGCACTTGGAAGGCTGAGGCAGAAGGATCCCAAATCCAAGGAGCCTTGGGTATATAGTGAGACCCAGTCTCAAAAAACTGTCAACAACCTCTAAGGTAGAGACCAGGTTTCACTAAGTATCTGTAAGACCAACAGATGGATGATGATCCAAATATGATCTATTACTTTACACAGTTCAAGAAATTAAGGTATTAAAAACTGGATGTGGTGGCACACCACAGGTGATCTCTGTGAGTTCAACGCCAGCCTGGTCTACACTGGGGCTACAGGGAGACCTTGTCTCAAAAAGAGCAAAAAAAAAAAAAAAAAAGAAAAAGAAATTAAGACATTATTAGGTAGAGCTAAAGTCCTATGGATGGATTTTTCTTCTCATTATTTCTTAACTGTTTAATAATAAGCTTGATTTGTTTGTGAGGTAGGGTTTCATTCTGTAGCCCAGGCAGACCTCGAATTCATGGCAATCTTCCTGCCCCGGCCTACCAAGTACTAGGATTACAGCTATGAATCACCATTTTATATATATATAAAACAGTACATTTTTTCTTTCTTTCTTTTTTGAGATGGTCTTATGCAGTCCAGGCTGGCTCTGAACTCCCAATCCTCCCACCTCCACTTCCCAAGTGTTGGTATTATAGGTCTGTGCTACTAGGCCTGGCTATAAAAAAAGAAAGTAAACATTCTTCTTTTTTAAAATAATGTTTTTCTCCCATGCAGTGAGGGCAGGGCTGTACCTGTGCTCCACATATAGGACATGCTTCCTGGAGCTCAGTGGAGGAGGGCCTGGACGGTTGAATCCACCACTGTCCTCAATCCTCTCTAAGATGCGATCAATATCTTCTAGCCCATTTTCCTAAAAGCCAAAAACAACCTGTTAATCACTATACTGACTTTTGACCACTAGGATTCTAGGCATGCACCACTATACCTGGCTCTAACTTTACGTTCAATGTACCAGCAGAATGATTTATTTTGAAAAAGAATGATTATATCATATTTATTTCCTAAAAGTCATATGCTGCACATACATTCAGAAAGGAGATGTCTCACTAGAGAAAGCTCAGAATAGCTGGAATTATAGACTCAGAGGGCCCTGGAAGTCACAGGCCAGAAGATCACATTTCACTTCTTCCAGGAAGAGTTTACCTCCTCAGGTAAGTGGCAACATGACTCCTCACTGGATAGTAACAAACAGTAAGATAAGGGGCAAGGGGCACCAATAGGAATGTGATGATGACTGGTGCATGGTGGCTTCTATACCCACCACCTAGTTAAGCCATCAGAGTAAGAGAAAGGTAACACAAGCAGGAAACAGAACTGGGAGGGACACTCACCTCAGACCATAGAACCCAGGGGTGGGGTCTGACCACCAAGAAGCAAAGGGCAAAAGCCAGAAGTAAGATCTGTAATTTTCCCTTTCTTTCCCTGACCGCTCAGCTACACTTCCAGTGGGAAGGAATCAAAGTGTCCAATAAAATCAAACTTTCTCCAGGACCAGCCTGAGGAACTAGCAGAAAACAGAGAGGCTCAGGCAGAGGGACCAGCCAGTCTGAGAACATACCGAGGATTCTCCTGTGCAGCTTTTCTTATTTTTCTGCTTCTTTTTCTTCTTTCGGAGTTTGCCACTTGCATTAGACTAATGAAAGGAGACATTTTAATCAATGGAAAGAGAAATAATCTTTAGCATTAAGAACTAAGCAACAAGCTGGGTATGGTGGTGCATGCCTTTAATCCTAGCACTGGTAAAACAGAGGCAGGCGGATCTCTGTGAGTTCCAAGCCAGCAAGAGCTACTAGTGAGACCCTGTCTCAACAAAAAGAGCTAAGACAAGTGTGGTGGCACATGCCTTTAATCCTAGCACTCAGGGGGCAGAGGCAGGTGGATCTCCATGAGTTCAAGGCCAGCCAGGTCTACAGAGTGAGTTCCAGGCCAGCTGGGGTTACAGGGAAACTCTATCTCCAAAAGACAAACCAAACCAAAACAAAACAAAAAAGAACTAAGCAACAAGTTCAATACTCCATGTGGCAGTCCCTATCCTTCCTTCTACAGTCTCAATGAGTCTTCAACTCATTTCCTTTTGCCCAATAAGAGATACTTCCTTTGGTTTTCCCCAATGACACTGGTGAGCACAGCCTCTCTCATACTCCTATGTATTTCAGGGTTTCCTATGGCCTATAGTGGGTTTAGCTCAGAGGACCATCCAGCCACCTGCCCATTGACATTCACTCTTCATTTTGCCAATCACTCTCTGTTATGCTCCACCCACCCTTAAGATGGGGACTCACTATGCCAGGATGCCTCCATATTGAGCCCTACCCTGTTCTCCCCCAACATCTACTCTCACCAACTCCTTCTGTAAGAACCCAGACTTTGTAAGAGGCTGCATGCTCTGAGTAGGTACAGACATTCCTAAAGTATAACAGGCAGGCAGCCCTCTATATGGTACCCATGAGGCTATCATCAGCCTTAAAATTTCCACACAAACCTCTTCTGGGCTCCTAAGGGCAATCAACCAACTGACAAAGTCAAACTTAGAGAATTCCTTCAAGAAACTGGAAGTACAGGGTGTGTGGCTGGCACCTCAGTTATCCCATTACCATGTGACACCCCCCCCCCCCCCCCC
>NW_008345902.1:178957-185258 GCF_000622305.1 Nannospalax galili
GCCAGTACCTGTTCTGGGGATCCTGCCTTGGTCATGTCTCCATCTCTCCTGGTCTCTGGATTTCCATGTTGAGCCCTTCTTTTGTTCCCTGATACCACAGTGTCTGTCAGGGCACAGTCAGACCTCTCCCCATTTACCACAAGGTCATCTTCAAGATCCTCAATGTTTATCTGGAAAACACAGGTTAGCAGGAAATGAGGTCATTACTAAATTACACTACAATCAACGGTACATGGTGACATTAGACAGCTAAAAACAGAGAGGACTGAATGGAGTCAGGGTGAGGTGGTAAATGGTAGTGTCTGATCCATGCAGCAACAGCATACTTCTGAGCTTCTGAACAAGTTCTGACTCAGCCAATGAGCCCCAGAGAAACATGGGTAGTACAAAGCACCTTCATCTTCAGGCATGACACCCAGAATCCCCCAAACCATAATGACCCCATTACTGAGTACCACCCAAAGGCAACATTTTTTTTTTCATGTAGTCCTGGTTAGCGTGGAACTCACTACGTATAGACCAGGCTAGTCTTGAACGCAAAGATCCACTTGCCTCTGCCTCAACTTCTTTTTTTTTTTTTTTTAAGTAAGGGCCTCACTATGTAGCCCTGGTTGGTTAGCCTGGATCTCATAATGGAAACCAGACTGGCCTCAAAATCACAGACAGCTGCTTGTCTCTGCCTCTGGAAATGCTTGGATTAAAGACAAGCACCGCCATGCCCAGCTGCAAATGTAACATTTAATTTTTATTTATTTTTTTTATTTAATGTGCATGAATATTCTGCCTGTAGGCATGTTAAGTATACTACATGCATGCAGTGCTCACAGAGGCCAGAAGAGGGTGTCAGGTCCCCTGGAACTGTAGTTACAGATGGTTGTTAGCTGCCAAGTAGATGCTGAGATTCAAACCCGAGTCTTCTGCAAGAGCAGCCAGTGTTCTTAACTATTGAGCCATCTCTCCAGCCCCAAATGCAACATTTTAAACAGAGTTCAGTTGAGTTCATTTTTTTTTCTTTTCTTTTTGAGACAGGGTCTCATTGTGTGCCCTAGGTTGGCCTTGAACTCATGGACCCTCCAGCATCAGCCTCAGAAGCGCTGGGGCTCTGAGTATGTGTCACCACAACCAGCAACCAGTGAAGTTTGTTCTGTCTTTTAAAAACATTTATGCCGGGTATGTTGGTGCATGCCTTTAATCCCAGCACCTGGGAGGCAACCTGGTCTACATAGCAAGTTCCAGGCCAGCGAGGGCTACAGGGAGACCCTGTCTCAAAAAGACCAAAAACAAAACACAAAACAAAACAAAAACATTTATTTACTTAGTACGTATATGTATGTATATGGGTGCACGTGTGCCACAGTACATGTGTGGTCAGAGGACAACTTGAGGAAGTTGGTTTTCTCCTTCTACCATGTGGTTTCTAGGTGTTGAACTCAGGTTGTCAGGCTTGGAGCAAGCACCTTTACCCACTAAGCCATCTCACCAGCCCTGGTGTTCCTTCTCCCTACTACTTGCTCAACTCTCAGTTCAGCTTCAGTAGCAGAGAGGATCAGAGCCTAGAGAACAGAGAATACCCATGGACCTATCCAAGCACACACTTATACTTCATTTTAGAGTCCTGAATGTTGTTGAGACAATCAGTCCTGTGCAAGTCTGAAATATTTACACTACCACTTTTTTTTGGTCTTTCTGAGACAGGGTCTCCCTGTAGCCCCAGCTGTCCTAGAACTCAATATGTAGACCAGGCTGGCCTTGAACTCACAGAGATCCACCTGCCTCTGCCTCCCAAGTGCTGGGATTAAAGGCATGCGCCACCACGCCTGGCTTACACTATCACATTTTTTAAAAATCTATTTTATTATTTTTTTGTATATGAGTGTATTGCCTGCATATATGTGAGTACACCCGTGTCATGCAATGCCTCAGATATCAGAAGAGGGCTTCGGATTCCCCTGGAACTGGAGTTAAGGACAGTTAGTAGCCACCATGTGGGTGCTGGGAATCGAACCCAGGTCCTCTGCAGAGTAGTCAGTGCTCTTAACTGCTGAGCCATCTCTCCAGCCCCCACTATTACATTTTTAATAAATATATGAACTTTTAAAATAAGATACAGGGCTGGAGAGATGACTCAGCAAAGAGTACTGACTACTCTTGCAGAGGACCCGGTTCAATTCCCAGCACCCACATGGCAGCTAACAACCATTTGTAACTCCAGTTGCAGGAAATTCGACTCCTTTTGATCCCCACAGGCACTACACAACAAGGGTGCACTTATACACATGCAGGCAATACACTCAATACACTTAAAAAATAAGTAAATAAAATATTTTTAAAAATAAGGGCCAGGCCAGGGAAAAGAAGGCATTTATCATGGCATTGGTCCAACTGTTTTACACATTAGGCCAAAAATCATACATACTTATTTTATTAATTAGTTTCAGCAAAATACTTTGTGACTATATCTTTAAAGGTTAGCATGGGGTCTGGGGAAATGACTCAGTGGTTAAGAGCACTGCTGCTCTTACAGAGGACCCAGGTTCAGTTCCCAATACCCACATGGCAGCTGACAACTGTCTGCAACTCCAGTTTCAGGGGATCAGACACCCTCTTTCTGTCCTCTGAGGGCACTGTACAAGATGGGTGCACTTACATACATGCAGGCATAACACTCATACACATAAAATAAAAATAAATTTGAAAAAAAATTCATCAAAAACAAAAACAAATCCAAGTTAGATACATTGGAAAGACCAAAACAATTAAGGGAAAATTGGTGGAAACTTTTTTCCTTTTTGAAACCGGCCTGGAACTCACTGTGCGGACCAGGCTGGCCTTGAACACAGAGATCTACCTGCCTCTGCCTCCCAAGAGCTGGGATTAAAGGCATACACCACCACATCCAGCTGAAACTTATTTTCAATGTAAGAATCATCTATCAGATTGTAACACTGTTATTTTATATAATAAAAATCCCTCAATTTTAGGGAAAATTGTAGGTACTTTTCCTGTTGGTTCTTGGAAACTGACAGCTGTATTATATACTTGAGTAAGTATATAACAGAACCAACAACAGCAACAAAAAACCCAACCTAGTCATCTCTCAGCTCTTTAGAAGTTTGGTTCTAGTATCACACCCCAACAGATACCAAAATCTGCAATGCTGAAGTCCTTTATATAAAATGGGGTAGTATTTACATATGACCTGCACACATCAACCAGTATACCTTAGGTTTTTGCACTGCTAAGAATTGAACCTAAGACCTTATGGATGTTAGGCAAGCATTCTACCACTGAGCCATACCCTCAGCCCTGTGGCTGTATCATATTTTTAGTGACTGCTCTAGGATTTACATTTAGTTACTTCTGCTTAATACAGTATACACTCTAACACTTTTTCATTTCATATAAAAAATGAGAACCTAACAGCAGTGTAATTCCAATTTCTTTTCCCTCATTATTTCAGTTAGAAACTGTCCTAGTTTACTTTCGGTGGTGGTGATAAAACACTAATCAAAAGCAACTTGTGCCAGGCATGGTGGTGCATGCCTTTAATCTCTGCACTTGGGAGGCAGAGGCAGGTGGATGTCTGTGAGTTCAAGGCCAGCCTGGTTTACATAGTGAGTTCCAGGACAGCTGGGGCTACAGGGAGATCCTGTCTTAAAAAAAAAAAAAAAGCAACTTGTGGGAGGAAATGATTTATTTCAAATTACATGATACAGTTTATCATCAAGGGAGTCAGGATAAGGAGATCAAGGCAGGAGCCTGGAGGCAAGAACTGAAGCAGAGATCATAGAGAAGTCCTGCTTACTGGCTTAATTCCCCTGCCTTCCTCAGCTACTTTTTTTATACAGCCCGGGCCTACCTGTCCAGAAATGCCACCCTCCACAGTGGGCTGGGTCCTCCTACATCAATTAGCAATCAACAAAATGCTCCACAGGCCAGTCTGATGGAAGCAATTCCTGACTGAGCTTCCATACACTATTATTTTTCCTTGAAGCTATCAATTATCTCCTCTTTATCAATAATCTTTCTCCTTTCCTTTCATTCTCCTTCCTTCCTTTTTCCAGAGGCTGATGTCAGTTATTCTCCACCTTACTTAAAAAAAAGAAATTATTTCAGACCGGGCATGGTAGTGCACGCCTTTACTCCCAGGACTCCAGAGGCAAAGGCAGGCAGATCTCTGTGAGTTTGAGGCCAGCCTGGTCTCCATAGTGAATGCAGGCCAGCTGGGGCTACAGGGAGACCCCGTCTCAAAAAGACCAAAAAAAAAAAAATTTTTTTTTAAATTACATTGAGACTGGCGTGGTGGCGCATGCCTTTAATCCCAGCGCTCAGGAGGCAAAGGCAGGGGGATCTCTGGGAGTTCAGGGCCAGCTGGGGCTACAGGGAGACCCCGTCTCAAAAAGACCAAAAAAAAAAAAATTTTTTTTTAAATTACATTGAGACTGGCGTGGTGGCGCATGCCTTTAATCCCAGCGCTCAGGAGGCAAAGGCAGGGGGATCTCTGGGAGTTCAGGGCCAGCTGGGGCTACAGGGAGACCCCGTCTCAAAAAGACCAAAAAAAAAAAAATTTTTTTTTAAATTACATTGAGACTGGCGTGGTGGCGCATGCCTTTAATCCCAGCGCTCAGGAGGCAAAGGCAGGGGGATCTCTGGGAGTTCAGGGCCAGCTGGGGCTACAGGGAGACCCCGTCTCAAAAAGACCAAAAAAAAAAAAATTTTTTTTTAAATTACATTGAGACTGGCGTGGTGGCGCATGCCTTTAATCCCAGCGCTCAGGAGGCAAAGGCAGGGGGATCTCTGGGAGTTCAGGGCCAGCTGGGGCTACAGGGAGACCCCGTCTCAAAAAGACCAAAAAAAAAAAAATTTTTTTTTAAATTACATTGAGACTGGCGTGGTGGCGCATGCCTTTAATCCCAGCGCTCAGGAGGCAAAGGCAGGGGGATCTCTGGGAGTTCAGGGCCAGCTGGGGCTACAGGGAGACCCCGTCTCAAAAAGACCAAAAAAAAAAAAATTTTTTTTTAAATTACATTGAGACTGGCGTGGTGGCGCATGCCTTTAATCCCAGCGCTCAGGAGGCAAAGGCAGGGGGATCTCTGGGAGTTCAGGGCCAGCTGGGGCTACAGGGAGACCCCGTCTCAAAAAGACCAAAAAAAAAAAAATTTTTTTTTAAATTACATTGTGTGTGTGTATGCATGTGCACATGCATGGCACAGCACACAAATGAAAGACAGAGGACAACCTGTGAGGAATGGTTCTCTCCTTTCACCATGTGTTGTTTCAAGGATCAAACTCAGGTCATTAGACTTAGAGGCTGATGCCTTTACCCACTGAGCCATTTACTTTTTTGAGAAACAACCTCACTATGTGTCTCTGGATGGTTTGGAACTTTGCGAACCATGTTGGACTTGAACTAGTAGTAACCCTCCCACCCCTACCTTCTCAATGCTTGGATTACAGAGTGGATTACTTATACTACCTGGCATTTGGTTGGTTTTGTATCTAGTGAAAAATCAGGAAATTATCCTCTCAATTTGTGTCTTTCTCCAGTTGCTTTTTCAAGTTTCTTTTCTTCACCACTGCTTTTTAATTTGATTATGACTAACCTTGTTTTGGTTTTATATTTACCTTGCTTTTGGGTTGTTAGAACTTCTTGGACCAGAGGGGCTTTATTTTATGCCCAAATTAGAAAATTTCCTACCATTTTCCAAGTATTTTTTCCTGCCATATTTTTCCTCTTCTTAATTCAATTACAGATGTCAGACTACTTGATATTCTAACACAGAGGCCAAAATACTATTTTCCCCCAGGTCTTCTGACCTGCTCAGGCATTGCACAACAAGGGTGCACTTATACACAAGCAGGCAATACACTCATACACATAATAAAAAAAATAGTATCTTTCAAAGACTGTTAAGTGAATTATTCATTTCAGACATTTTATCTTTGTCTTAAATTTTCTTTTGTAACATTTATTTTGTTGGGGGGAGTACACATATGGAGGTCAGAGGACAACTTGCAGGAGTTCTCTCTTTCTACCATGTGGGTTCCAGGGATTAAACTCAGGTTGTCAGGCTCGGCGTCAAATGCTTTTGCACACTGAGCCATCCTGCCATCCCTGAGTATTTATTTTTGTTTTTTTTAAACATAACATATATATATATATGTTATATATATATAAAATTTTTTGGTCTTTTTGAGATATATATATATATATATATATTTTTTTTTTTTTTTTCCGTCTTTTTGAGACAGGGTCTCCCTGTAGCCCCAGCTGTCCTGGAACTCACTATGTACACCAGGC
>NW_008345902.1:185313-242179 GCF_000622305.1 Nannospalax galili
TATCCACCTGCCTCTGCCTCCCAAGTGCTTGGGACTACAGGTGTGCGCCACCACGCCTGGCGAGATAGTATATTGTTATGTAGCTCTGGTTGGTCTCATATTAGGTAGTCTACACTAGTACTGAACTCATAGCAATCCTTTAAGTGCTGAGATTGCAGGTGTCTGCCACCATGTCTGGCTTTTATTTCAGATGCTCTATTTTTAGTTCTAAAGTTTATTCTTTTTATAGTTTTTGTTTTCCCTATTGAGTTTCCTGTGTTTTCACTCATTGTGTTCATGACTTTCTTCAAATCCTTGAATATACTTATTTATATTTATGGTCGTCTTTTGAGCTGACCTGGAACTCACTAAGTAGACTAGGCTGGCCTCGAACTCATAGAGCTCTCCCTGCCTCTGCCTCCTGAGCGCTGAGATTAAAGGTGTGCACCATTACACTCGACAGAGAGGCTTCCCTGACTGGGATTCAAACCTGGGCCCCTGTGTAAGAGCTCTGAACCGTAACCAGCAGACCACCAGGGAGCATCATTATTTATGGTCTTAAATTCATGTATAATCCCATCACTGATCATTTCAGGATCTGTTTCAGACTGACTTTTCTCTTGGTTAAACATCATTCTTCTAACTCCATAATCTTTTTTAAAAAATATTTATTATTTTTATTTTATGTGTATGGAGTGTATGTAGGTAAGTGCACCCATGTAGTGCAATGCCCGAAGAGGACAGAAGAGGACATCCAATCCCCTGGAACTGGAGTTACGGCCGTTTGTTAGCTGTCATGTGGGTGCTGGGATTCGAACCTGGTCTTCTGCAAGAACAACCAGTGTTCTAAACTGCTGAGCCATCTCTCCAGCTCTGTAACTCCATAATCTTTAAGTATATGATGGGCAGTATGGTGCCTGCTGCACAGCTAGAGTTTCTGGTCCTTAGTAGAGGTCAAGTTTGTTAGTAATTTACTTGCACATAGTTCAATTCCTTCAAACCTTATTTTCTTTTAAAATATTTATTTTTATTTTATGTATATCAGTGTATTGCCTGCGTGCATGTGAGTACACTAGTCTCGTGCAATGCCACGGAGGTCAGAGGGGGCTTTGGATTCCCCTGGAACTGCAGTTTAAGGACAATTCATAGCTGCCATGTGGGTGCTGGGAATTGAACCTGGGTCCTCTGCAAGAGCAGTCAGTGCTCTTAACCGCTGAGCCATCTCTCCAGGCCCCAAACCTTATTTTCAAGCTTTGTTAAAACAAGTCTGGAATAGAATTTGGTTTTTGGTTAGTTGGAATTTTTTGGGGGGAGGGGGGTCTTTTTGAGACAGAGTCTCTCTGTAGTACTAGACCAGGCTGGCCTTGAACTCAGAGATTCACATGCCTCTGCCTCCCAAGTGCTGGGACGAACTACACCACCACACCCGGCAGATTTTTTTTTTTTTTTTTTTTAATTTTTGAAACAGTCTCTCACTATGTAGCCTCAGGCTAGCCTCAAACTCAGGATCCTCCTGTCTCAGTCTCCTGAGTCCTGGGATTATCAGCGTCTGCTACCTGGCTTGGAGTATCCTTTGTTGCAGAGTTACCTTTGTCCTACCCTCAGCAGCAGACTTCCTGGGGTCGCTACTGAACACCCATGTGATCTTTTCATTCTGGGCATCAGAACTGTGATGTGAATGTCTTCCTCTCCTTGGGGGGCTTAGCAAGCCAACCTCACAACTCTCTGGTTGTCCTCTGCAGTCACTGTTCTTCACTCCGCACAGCTTATCATCTAGTCAACAACTCAAAGATTTCTAGAACCCCTTCTCTCTAGGCCCTTGCCCCATAAATTCCAGAGACCTGAGCTTGGTGATGGTGCTGTGCTCTCATGAAAGCCTCCCAGTGCTAGTACTGAAAAGTACATCCCAGAGATCTGGCTTTGGTAGGCCAAGGCTGAGATCCTAGCAGACAGCCTGTGAGGGTGGGTTCAGACCTCCGTCAGTGTGGGGGCTCTGATCTCAGCAGACCACCAGAGAGTGCCGAGTTCTGGCCTCCCTCTGGCAGAGGGCCTGAGAACTCGGGGGACTGCCTGAGCGCCCTCGGATCCTGCCTCCATGTGGTGAAGCCTTTGAGAGAGCACTGACACTGATTCTAACCACTCCAACAGCTATCAAAATACCTGAAAGCAAATTATTTAAAAAAGAAAAAAGAAAAGTACATCCCAGAGGCTCCTCCCAAGCCCATGTGAACCCTGAGGACCAGATCCTCAGCTGACTTTAAAAGTACAAGTAAATTGTTTTATTTGGGCCAACTGTATGGTCTTAAACACCCCAAAATTAAAATGATCAGTGCATCTCTCTAAGAGTTTAAGGGATGGCATTTTCCAAACATTAAGTTTAAGTACATGTAAGATGTTATTCAGACAATTATTTCTCACTAATGATTTTGTTCTTAACAAGAGAAAAATGCTACTCAGATATAAACTTCAAATCTTAGTCTACAATACTGTAGTGCCCACCTGTAGCTAAGGGAGACAACCCACTATTGTTCTAAAATGAGAGCTAAATTTATTTTCTCTGTCTAGAAGCTATTTAAAAGAAAACTGATTCTAGCCACTCCAACAGCTATCAAAGTGCCTGAAAACAAATCCGAGTTCATCACTCTCAAGTCTAGCCTTGGTGGCCAAAAGAAAAATGAGGGAGAACCCAGTAAATGGATGCTTTTGGAAGTCCTCTTCAGAAAATTCTAATGGACTTTAATTTGGACATTTAAAATTTGCCCTGTTCTAACCTCTCTGGTTCCCTGTCTAGAACTTGTAATGCTAACTACTCTTGCCTTTACTTCTCCTTCACATCTCCTAGGCACCAGTCAAGGACTTTCTTTTCTCCTTACAGTTGAAAATTATGCAATTTGGTGGGCTGGAGAGATGGCTCAGCAGTTAAGAGTACTGACTGCTCTTGCAGAGGACCTGGGTTTGATTCCCAGCACCCACATGGCAGCTGCGAAACATCCTTAACTCCAGTTCCAGAGGAATCCAAAGCCCTCTTCTGACCACCACAGCATTGAATGGCATGGGTGCACTCACATGCATACAGGAAATACACTCATATACATAAAATAAAAATAATATAGTACTTTTTAAAAATTCTGCAATTTGGGAATCTTTTAGATTGTCACACCCTGCGTCCCTGTTCAGCGTGGAAGAAGCCAGAGCAGTCTATGTCCCAATTCCCCATTGGCAAATTTGGGTAACCTCTTCAGAGGATGATGTGATAAGAATAGAGGGCTAGAGAGATGGCTCAGTGGTTAAGAACACTGTTCTTGCAAAAGACCCAGGTTTGAATCCCAGCACCCACATGGCAAGCTAACAACTGTCTGTAACTCCGGTTCCAGGGGATCCGACAGCCTCTTCTGTCTTCCGTGGGCATTGCACAACATGGGTGCACTTACCAACATGCAGGCAATACACACATACACATAAAATTAAAAAAAAAAAAAAAAAAGACTAGGAGGTAGAAATTAACTAGGCAGTTAGGCTAAAAAGACCCCTCCAAAAAGTAGCCAGTTTCTTTCTTGGCTAAAAGTCCTTAATGTCCTTTGGCCTCTTAGCAGCCTGGTCTGTATGAGAGTCCAGAAATGTCAAAAGTATTTGAAAACTCTTGTCTAATCCCTAAATTTTAAAGGTTACATCATTGGGGGGGGTAATATTAGAGCAACATATAACCCCTGATGGGCACGCACCTTCAGTCTTACTAAGTGCATGACTACAGAACAGCTAAAATGGGACTCTCACCATGGAGACATGTGCATACTAGTCCATGTTCTACAGGTTTATCTCTATAGCAGAGAGAAAGGGCATAAACACTTCACCTAAACCCAGGTCTCTCAAGGGCCAAGAGAAGTCCTGCTGCCATCTTTATGAAAACAGGCACTGCAGGTTCTGCCTTGGGTGCTGCCACTCTAGCCATGGGTAATAAAATTTTTTGGCTTCTAAGCTCTGAGACAGAGACATCAGACATCTGCAGGACATCAGGCAGTTTGAGAGACAGGTTAACTCCATAGCTAAAATGGTGCTACAGCACAGAATGGGGCTGGACCTATTGTTCCTAAAGGAAGGTGGCTCATACATGGCCTTAGGTCAGGTTTGCTGTTTTTACACCAATAATTCAGGGGTAACTGAGTTTTATTGGACCTCTGGTAATACTTCTCCTAGCCTTTACGGTGAGCCTCTGCCTCCTAAAATGTCTAACTGGATATATCAAGAGGCATCCAAATGCCATCAAAATTATGGTTCTAAGGACCCAATATGACCCTCAAAATCAAAACAAGTCTAAGATTTGACTTATGTCCCAGGGCCAGTGGGGAATGTAATACTCTGAGAGCCTCCATTTTGTGTAAGTTTAACTGATCAATCATCTAGTCACAGGACCACCCACAGGAAGGCAGGTCAAGCTACACAGATGGGTGGAACACCTAGTGCGTTAATGAGATATGGAGTTTTTCCTGCCTAGAATCCCACCTACTGGCACATAACTTCGGAGGAGCCAAGCCATGTAGGTCTCTGTAAGTCTGTCCACCTTTCAGAAAGCTGCAATTTCTATTTTTTTTCTTCACACCTTTCTTACTAAACATGCTTTCTTTAAAGCTTTGGGCTGCTCCTAGCATCTTGTATTTCTTTACTTTCTCTAAATCTTCCTTCTCCCAGCCATGTGTCTGACTCCTATGCCTTGTCCCCTCCAGTCTCCTCTTCAAGGCAACTGCCAAGAAATTCAAACAAAATTGTAAAAGCTTAAAAAAAAAAAAAAGTAATGGGCTGGAGAGATGGCTTAGTAGTCAAGAACACTTGCCCTTGCAGAGGACCCAGATTCAACCATACAGCAGCTAACAACCATTCATAACCATTCATAACTCTAGTCCCAGGGGATCTGACACCCTCTTCTGTCCTCTTCCTTCAGCTCTGCACACACATGGTACACTTACACATGAAAGAAAAACACTCATACACATTAAATAATAGATTTTTGAAAAAGAAAAGTACGGGCTGGAGAAATGTCTCAGCGGTCCTCTTGCAGAGGACCAGGGTTTGATTCCCAGCACCCACATGGTAGCTAACAATCATCTATAACTCCAGTTCCAGGGGAAATCAACGTCGTCTTCTGACCTCCACAGGCACTGAATGACACAGGTGTATTTACACACATGCAGGCAATAAATTCATACACATAAAAGTAATATTTTTTTAAAAAAAGAAAAAGAAGCCGGGCGTGGCGGCACATGCCTTTAATCCCAGCATTCAGGAGGCAGAGGCAGGCAGATCTCTGTGAGTTCAAGGCCACCCTGGTCTACATAGTGAGTTCCAGGACAGCTGGGGCTACAGGGAGACCCTGTCTCAAAAAGACCAAAAAAAATAAAAGAAAAAAGAAAAAGAAGGGGCTGGAGAGATGGCTTAGTGGTTAAGAGCACTGACTGCTCTTGCAGAGGACCCAGGTTTGATTCCCAGAACCCACATGGCAGCTACGAACTGTCCTTAACTCCAGTTCCAGGGGAATCCGAAGCTCTCTTCTGACCTCTGAGGCATTGCACAACATGGGTGCTCTCACATACATGCAGGAAATATACATATATACATAAAAATAATTAAAAAAAATTTTTTTGGTCTTTTTTTGAGACAGGGTCTCCCAGTAGCGCCAGCTGGCCTGGAACTACGTAGACCAGGGTGGCCTTGAACTCAGAGAGATCCTGCCTCTGCCTCCCCAAGTGCTGGGATTAAAGGCGTGCACTACCACGCCCCACAATAAAATATTTTTTAAAAAAAGAAAAAGAAGTTGGGTGTGGTGGCGCATGGCTTTAATCCCAGCACTTGGGAGGCAGAGACAGGTGGATCTTTGTGAGTTTGAGGCCAGCCTAGTCTACACAGCAAGTTCCAGGCCAGCTGGGCCTACAGGGAGACCTTGTCTCAAAAACAAAAACAAAAACAAAAAAAAGAAAAGTACCCTCAAGCAGAAAGCTAAGCCGATGACTTACTGTGGTTGTTTCTTTACTTGGGGCTCGCAGATCTGTAATGCTGTTGCCTCACGACTGAAAACAATCACTTCATGCATGCTGTGTAGTTTTTGTTTTTTACTTTTATTTATGTGTATGTGTGTACCTGCTTGTCTGTTTGTGCACATTTGTGCGGTGCCCACAGAGGCCAGGAGAGCACTGGATCCCCTGGAACTGGAGGTACATATAGCTGTGAACAGCCCAATATGGGTGCTGGGAACCAAACCCTGGTTCTTTGCAAGAGCAATAAATGCTCTTAACACATAAGCCATCTCTAGCCTCATGCTATGGTTGTTCATGGAAGAGGGTTTTCTGATAACAAGATATTCTACTATAATTAAAAGAGGAAATCTTACCTTTGGTTTGTTTGAAACAGGGTCTCACTGTGTAGCCCTGGTTGGCCTAGAACTTCTTATGTAGATTAGGCTGGCCTCCAACTCAGAGATCCACCTGCCTCTGTCTCCTGGGTGCTGGGATTAAAGGCATGAGCCACCATACCTGACCACAAAGAATGTTTTTGACTGTGTAAGACTATCGA
Source organism: Nannospalax galili (assembly GCF_000622305.1). NCBI lineage: Eukaryota > Metazoa > Chordata > Mammalia > Rodentia > Spalacidae > Nannospalax > Nannospalax galili. Next base: position 191,854 of record NW_008345902.1, read on the forward strand.
ATCAAGGCACCATAATCCCCATTAAAGGTATTTCTAAAAATAAGTTACTTTTTGCCCGGGCAGAAGGACGCCAGAACTCTGCATTGTGCATAGCAATTAAGGATGGCAGCTGTCTGTCTGTAGGCAGATAAATAGATGTCTACAAACATCACAGATGTTTTCCTTTTCATTGTTCAAACAATCTCACAAATAGGTTAACTTATTTTTTCCTTGCTCACAGCAATATTCACAACACCAGCCTTTATAAAGTTACCCTCACAAGGGTAGAGGACAAAAGAAATGGTGTGACATGATTTTAATGTGAAGACTTACAAAATTATCATAATCCTTAGACAATCTTGCTCTTCACTATTTAGGAAAAGTCATAATAGTGCAATACCTCCTGTTACTAAATGTTTTGTTTTTGTTCTTGCTGCAATCAAAATCAAATGATCACCAAAAATAAAGATGACATAGTATTGGCAAGTTTATTTCAAGTCCCTCTTCCAGTTAAACAGCAGGCTGACTACCGAAATTTATTTGGAAAAGAAAAAAGCAAGACAAATTTCTTTTGGAATAAGTTTGTTTTTTACTTTAATTGCAAAATTTAGATTCACTTCATATATTGTAGAAGACAAAGAGACATACATACATAATTCTTTGAAAAAGATTGGTGGGCTGGGCATGGTGGTGCATTCCTATAAATATAGCACTTGGGAGGCCAAGGCAGGATGATTCACAGCTGAAGTCACAAATTTGAGGTCAGTGTAGGTTACACTTTGAGTAGGAGGCAAGCAGGATTATATAGCAACACATACCCCCACACCTGCTATTGTCTAGCTAGGCTCCAGGGTCCCTATAAATCCCGTTGTCAGTATAGGTGGAAGCCCCAGGCAAAGACATCTCCCTGGCCTGTGAAGAAGGCTCAGTATTCCTTGCTGCCAAGTCTGGTGACCCAAGTTCCATCCAAAGAATTCATATGGTGGAAAAAGAAAACTGACTCACACAAGTTGTCCTCTGATCACTACAGCACATGTGCACCCATACACATACACAAAATAAATGTAAAAAAATTCTTAAAGACATTCCTGTGGCCAGGCGTGGTGGCACAGGCCTTTAATCCCAGCACTTGGGAGGCAGAGGCCAGCCTGGTCTACATAGCAAGTTCTAGGTCAGCTGGGGCTACAGGGAGACCCTGTCTCAAAAAGAAAAACAAAAACAACAAAAAAACCCAACACCATATCTGGACAATGAACACATCCACCACTTCCATCATGCCCCTTAATGTAGTCTTTTGCCAATAAAAATCTTATTTCCATTTTCTGGATGTGAATAATGAATTTAACCCCATCCAATAAAGGTCTGGCCTGGCTTCTGGGCAGTAAACATCTAAGCTCTGGTAATTCTCCACAGGACTGTCTTCTTTGCTTAGGACTTCCACCCATACTGATAACAGGATTAATAGGGGTCTGGGAACCAAGTCACATTCTAGCATGTGATAAGGTGGGCATCCAAAGTCAAAAGCTCAACCTCCTAAAAGACTGCAGTCCCAAGTCAGTCAAGTGGCTACCTAGCAAAGCCCTCCAAGTGAACTCTGTTAATGCACTTGGGTAAGTAGTTCACCTTCTAACCCTACTGCCAAAAACAAAACAAAAAACTGACTATTGAAGCTCAGATCACTTTCCCTGGCTGGGATTTCTCCATGCATATTGTCAAGGACACCAGAGCATCACAGGCCCACAAGCCCAGCACACTGGAAGCACCCTCTGGCACTTCTTCACCCTGCCTACACTCTCCATCCCTTACAGAATGTAATCTGTCAATGTTCCCTGCCATAAGTTGTAACTCTAAGAACAAAGACTTTCAGTGAGTTCTGTGAATATTTCTCAAACTATGGAACCTGGAAAGTGCCCTTGGGAAGTTGGAATTGGTGTCAGAGGGCAGCCATGTGAATTACTCCCTCATGCTCTGCAGCTGTGGAGAAAAAAATCATGCTCATGTAAGTTTATGCGAGGTTAGAAACTGACTTAAATACTCTTTTAATATGATAAAAATCACTGTAATGTACACCAAAGTGTTACCTGAGGTTTTCTGGGGGGGGGTTGTTTTGTTTTTAAGACAGGGTCTCACTATGCCTGCCTTAAACTCCTATCAATTCTGCCTTAGCCTCTTGAGTGTTGGAATTATAAGCATGTGCCACCACACCAGCTCAGAGTTGGGTTTTTTTGTTTTTTTTTTTAATTCTGGAGGTAATATTTTTCTTTTTTAAAAAAATGTTTTTATTTTATGTGTATGAATGTTTTGCCTGATTGTATGTAAGTGCACCCATGTCATGCAATGGCTAGGGTGAGAGTGTCAGATCCCCTGGAACTGAAGACACAGATGATTGTTCGCTGCCACGTGGGTGCTGGGAACCAAACCTGAGTCCTCCAAGAGCAGCCAGTGCTCTTAACCACTGAACCATCTCTCCAGCCCCTTGAGTTAATATTTTTAATAAGCTACTGTTTTGTTAGAATATTTACTGGAAGAAAATATTTGTAATATATTCATCTGACACAAGGCACATATTCAAAATATATGTAGAACTCATATAAAATATCAAGAAAACAAGCAACTCCATAAAAAGGGCAAAAACATGTGAAGAGACATTTCATAAACAATAAACGAGTAACCAAAAAATATACAGGAAGATGTCCAACATCTGGAAATATAAAGTAAAACAAACAATGTGCTACTGTGCGTGCACTGACCAGCTGAGTAACAAACTGCCAAGCCAACCACTAAGGATGGGACAAGGGACCTGGAATCCTCACTCATAACTAAGAGGGTTTAAGAACTACAGACTGAGCCAGGTGTGGTGGCATATGCCTTTAGTCCCAGCACTTAGGAAGCAGAGGCAGGTGGATCTCTGTGAGTTCAAGGCCAGCCTGGTTGACACAGTGAGTTCCAGGCCAGCTGGGGCTACAGAGAGACTGTCTCAAAACGACCAAAAAAAAAAGAACTACAGACTGGCATTCTCTAATCCTATTACAATATACCCAATGGCCCAATAATTCCCCTCTAGATATTCAACTGAATAAAGTGAAAACATGTTCACAAGACTTGTACTCAAATGTTTAGACAGCTTTACTCACAAAGGCCCCAAATAAGATAAGGCACAAATAACCATTAAAAATGAATGAAGGAGCTGAAAAAATGGCTCAGTGGTTAAAAGCACTGGTTGCTCTTGCAGAGGACCAGGGTTCAGTTCCCACTACCCACATGGCAGCTAACAATTGTCTGTAACTTCAGTTCCAGGGGCTCTGATGCCCTCTTCTGACCTCTGAGGGCACTGGACAACATGGCTGCACTTACATACATGCAGGCAATACACTCATACATATAAAATAAAAAGCTTTTAAAAAAGTGAATGGACAGGGCTGGAGAGAAGACTCAGCGGCTAAGAGCATTGGCTCTTCTTGCACAAGACCTAGGTTCAAATCCCAGCACCTACATGGTGGCTAACAACTGTATCTCCAGGTCCAGGGCACCAGATGCCCTTTTCTGTCATCCTCCACTGGGTGCACTAACACACATTCAGGCATTATACTTACACACATTAAAAAGAAAAGTGAAGCTGGGCATGGTAGTGCACGCCGTTCGTCCCAGCACTCAGGAGGCAGAGGCAGGTGATCTCTGTGAGTTCAAGGCCAGCCTGGTCTACATATTGAGTTCCAGACCAAAATAAATAAATAAATAAAATAAAATAAAATAAATAAAATAAAAGTGAATGGACAGCCTAGCATGTACAAGGTCCTGGGTTCAATCCCCATCACTACAAAACAAACAAAACAAATGGATAAATGTATATTCACACAACATGCCACTACTCAGCCAAAAGAAAAACACCAAACCAGCTGGGCGTGGTGGCACACACCTTTAATCTCAGTGTTTGGAAAGTAGAGGAAGGCAGAGCTTTCTGATTTTGAAGGGTCTGTACAGCGAGTTCCAGCCCAGCCAATGCCACATACTAATATCCTGTCTCAAAAAAAAGGGGGAGGGATTGGAGAGATGGGTCAGCAATTAAGAGTGCTTTCTGATCAGCCAGAGGACCAAGTTTGATTCCCAGCACTCACACAGGGCAGGGAAGTTACAACTGTCTGTAACTCCATCTCCAGGAGGATCTGACTTCCACCAGCACCTGCACTCATGTGCACATACCCCCATAACAAACACGCGTGTATACACATAATTAAAATTAATAAAGATAGGGGCTGGAGAGATGGCTCGGTGGTTAAGAACACTGGCTATTCTCACAGAAGACCCAGGTTTGAATCCCAGCACCCACACGGCAGCTAACAACTCTCCATAATTCCCATTCCAGGGCACTGCACTAAACAGGTGCACTTACCTACATTGCAGGCAATACACGCATACATATAAAATTAAGATAATAAAATATTTTTTAAAAATAATAATAAAGATAAATCTTTATAAAGAGAGAGGAAATAAAACATGAATACTCACAACTGCATAAATCTCAAAAGCATATGCTAAGCAAGAGGTCAGGAACAAAAGAGCACATTCAGGATGACTCCATTTACATAAAAACTCTCTAAAGTAGGAATGACTCATATGGTTAGAAATGTTGATGGAGCCCTTTCAGAACTTTGTGGTGGCACTTATACAGGTGTGTACATTTGTCAAACTCAGGCTAGATGCTTCAAAGTGGATGCATTTTATTACATATTACAACTTTAATAAGCTGATTTTTTAAAAAATATTTTATTATTTTTACGTGTATGTGTGTATTGCCTGCATGAAGGTAAGTGTACCCATGTCGTGCCATGCCTGTGGAGGACAGAAGAGGCCGTCGGATCACCTGGGACGGATCCCCTGGAACTGGAGTTACGGACAGTTGTTAGCTGCCATGTGGGTGCTGGGATTCGAACCCGGGTCTTCTGCAAGAACAACCAGTGTTCTTAACCCCTGAGCCATCTCTCCAGCCCCCAATTTTATTTATTTATTTATTTTTATTATTTTGTCTTTTTGAGACAGGGTCTCCCTGTAGCTCCAGCTGTCCTAAAACTCACTATATGTAGACCAGGCTGGCCTTGAACTCACAGAGATCCGCCTGCCTCTGCCTCCCGAGTGCTGGGATTAAAGGCATGTGCCACCATGCCTGGCTTTATTTTTTTTTTTTAAGACTCTGTAGCCCTGGCTGACCTAGAACTCACTAAGTAGACCAGGATAGTCTAAAATTCACAGAGATTCACCTGCCTCTGCCTCCTAAGTGCTAGGATCAAAGTTATGTGCCACCAGGCCTGGCAGTAAATTGATTTTTAAAAAACTTCTCTGACCAAAATGGAAAATATGATTTCTAAAGTCAGAGCTCACCCACAAGTCACTCAGTTGTGCTAAGAACATCCATATATGGGTAATGAGGAAGAAAAACACTAGGCTATCCTTGCCCTGCTTCCTTCCCCTAGAAGGACCCATCCGCCCCTTAGAATGTATCCAAGTAAACTACTTAGGGTCTTCTGGAATTCTTTTGTCCCCTTCCATTTCCAACAACATACATATATAATGGCTGAGTGTCGACCACATGCCCGGCAAATGGTATAGGCTGCACCCATGAGTTCATATAATCTTCACAGCAACTCCATAAGGTAAGTAACACTGGCCCCTAAAGATACATTCAGTATCTTGTCCAAGCTTTCTCATCTATGAAGGGGAGGTCAGCATGCAAATCTAGGTACCTCTGACTCCAGTCTTGCATGCATTCTAACAGTAACTATCTTTTCTTTTTTTTTTTTTTTTTTTTTTTTTTTTTTTTTTTAGACAGCGTTTCCCTGTAGTCCCAGCTGGCCTGGAACTCACTAGGTAGACCAGGAACTCACAGAGATCTGCTTGTCTCTGCCTCCCAAGTGCTGGGATTAAAGGTATGTGCCACCATGCCCAGCAGTAACTGTCTTTTAGAAGTACAGACAGGCATGCCTGCTGAGTGCCAGACACTGTCCTGGGTCAGGATAGATCAGCAAGCAACAAAGTCTCTATTTCTAAGTAGCTTATATTCCAATGGGAACAAAGAGAGACAATCAACACACACACACACACACACACACACACACACACACACACACCAATAGTCAGTTTATAGTATGTAGTTATGTGTAGTGGTAACTGCCAGAAGAAAAGAAAAAAGACCAGAATAAAGGGAATATGAAGGTAGGTGTTTATAATTGTTTGTTTTGTTTTTGAGACAGTAGTCTCCCTATAGTCCCAACTGACCTTGAACTCCCTATGTAGACCAGGCTGGCCTTCTCAAGAGATCCACCGCCCTCTGCCTCCTGAGTGCTAGGATTAAAGGCATATGCCACCACACCCGGCTCAGTAGGTGGGTATAATTTTAGTCAGGTGGTAAAGAGTAGGCATGACTAAGACAACACTGAAGCAAAGCCCATGGGAGGTGAGAGTGAGCCTTATCCTTATGTCAGTATCTTAACAAAGGGGACTGCAGGCAAAGGGGGAGGCAAAAGGAGGTCAGGGTGGCTGGAACACAGTGAACAAGATTACAAAGAGATGAAATGGAGCAGGGCATGGTGGTGCTTGCCTTTAATCCCAGCACTCAGGGGGTAGAGGGCAGAGGGCAGAGGGCAGAGCACACAGGGAGGCAGATCTCTGAGACAGACGCTGGGCTTGGCCTACACAAGGAATTCAAGGCAAGCTGGGCCTATAGGAAGGCCTGTCACACTCGTGTCAAAAAAAAAAAAAAAAGAATTATGATGGAAGACTGAACAAGCTAGACCCCTGAGGAGTGTTGGGAAAGGAGAGATAAGATCAGCTGTGTGTTCAGAACAGAATATAGAGGAACAATGGCAGAGGCAAAGACTCCCTGTGCACCTGGAGTTGAGACAGATAAAGGGAATTCATTCCTCCCTAGGGCACTGGGTAGATGTCAGGCACTGTTAAAATATATTAGAATCACTATGAATGTTAATAAGTTCTTTAAATCTTGATGTTCATTTTCTTTTGTTAATATTTTATTTTTTTAAATTATTTTATGTGTATGAGTGTATTGCCTGCATGTAAGTGCACCCATGTCGTGCAATGCCCATGGAGGACAGAAGAGGCCGTCAGATGCCCTGGAATTGGAGTTACGGAGAGTTGTTAGCTGCCATGTAGGTGCTGGGATTCGAACCCGGGTCTTCTATAAGAACAACCCATGTTCTTAATTGCTAAGCCACCTCTCCAGCTCCTATTATTTTTATTTAATGTGTATGAGTATATTGCCTACATATAAGTGAGTACACCCATGTCATGCAATGCCGAGGAGGTCAGAAGAGGGCTTTGGATTCCCCTGGTTTGCAGGTGCCATGTGGGTGCTGGGAATCTAATCTGGGTCCTCTCCAAGAGCAGTCAATGCTCTTAACTGCTGAGCCATCTCTCCAGCCCCCTCTTTTTTAAAAAAATATTTTATTATTTTTATGTGTATGTGTGCATTGCCTACACGTAGGTAAGTGCACCCATGTTGTGCAATGCCCACGGAGGACAGAAGAGGCTGTCAGATCTCCCTGGAACTGGAGTTACAGACAGTTGTTAGCTGCCATGTGGGTGCTGGGATTCGAACCTGGGTCTTCTGCAAGAACAGCCATTGTTCTTAACCGCTGAGCCATCTCTCCAGCCCCTGATGTTCATTTCCTTATAACTAAGCAATAACTTTGAGGGATGGAGCAATTTGACTAATTTGCAACTGTTTGATTCTTATCTGTTGTTCTGGCTGCCTTGAGTAAAAGGGCTGTCAAGTCAAACAGCAAGCCAGACTACCCATATGTCAGCACCCTTTGAACATAAAGATGCTTTGAGAAAATTTCACAAAGATGACAGCTGATTGCCTAGGCTCCTAAAGGTATGGCCTCAGCCAGACTGTTTTAAATAGTCTGTACCAGACTTTTTCTAGCTTTGGTGAACTCTAGGTGACCCTGAAACCATTTCTACCTAGGCCAGAGAGGGAGCACTTCATCTGGTAGCCTAGTGGAGCTACTACTGTGACTGGTGCTAAAGAAATAATAGGTAAAAACATAATTTTTATTTGCATGTGAAGTGTGTTGTGACTGTACACCCCTTCCACAGTTATATAAGTAGGCTGTCTCACTTGTGAGTTGGCTGCTTCTCCTGGTGCTGCAATATTAGGCCCAATAAAGGATTCTCTTAAATAGTCTTTTTCTTGTCTACTTTTAGCAGTGTGGGCTAACCTGGTAATACAAAGAAACATCTGAAGCAACAAGGGCTGGAGTCTTCAGCATAGGCCATAAAAGTAACAAGATAGTCAGCTGCTGGACAACTAAGAAGAGGTAGCTCAACAGTTCCAGACTAGTGACCAGGGCAAGAACAAGAGGGATGGCAGAAGGAGGAAACAGAGATGAGGCTAAAGGTAGAAGGCTGTAAAGAGCAGAAGAGAAAATGTAGGCCTTGATCACTGAAAGAATTCTAGGAAGCTGTCAAACCTTTAGGTCTCAGGTGTCCTAGGTCTGGGAGCTAAAACCAACTGTTGTCAAAAGCAGAAGAAGCCTAATACTTAGGAAGACTTATATAAGGGTAAATGCTGTGATGTCTGCTATTTAATTATAAGGGCTACTTCATTTCCCCATTTTTTGTGTATGTTTAAACTTAAACCTAATAGGGGCTGGAGAGATGGCTCAGCTGTTAAGAGCACTGGTTGTTCTTGCAAAAGACCTGGGTTCGAATCCCAGCACCCACATGGCGATTAACAGTGGTCCATAACTCCAGTTCCAGGGAATCTGACGCCCTCTTCTGTCCTCTGCAGGCACTGCATGACACAAGTGCACTTACACACATGCAGGCAAAACACTCATAATTTTTTTTTTTTAATTTAACTTACACCTAATAAAAAAGTTATGGTGGCACATGCCTTTAATCCCAGCATTTGGGAGGCAGAAGCAAGCGGATCTTTGTGAGTTCGAGGCCAGCCTGGTCTACATAATGAGTTCCAGGACAGCTGGGGCTACAGAGAGACCCTGTCTCAAGATGACAAAAAACAAATAAAAATAAGAAAGTTAAAATGAAATGACAAGAAACAAAGTAAGAGTAGGAGCTGCTTTCAGACTGACAATCAGAAGAGGTAGAAGAGTTCTGACAGTATCAAGGAAGGACTTCGGTTCCACCACTACCATAGAGGATAAATCCCTCTTTCCTTACCGGAAAGGTTTACAATTTATAAACCAAATTTCCAAAATGTCTTATGACATTTCCCACACTCTCATGTCTGTATTAGGGACATTTTATGTGTATGAATGTTTTGTCTCCATGCTACATGTAAGTGGCACCAGTATCCTTTAATGCCCATGGAGGCCAGAAGAGGGTGTTGGATTGCCTGGAACTGGAGTTAAAGATGGTTGTTAGCTACCATGTGGGTGCTGAAAACTGAATCTGGGTCCTCTGCAATAACAGCTAGTGCTCTTAACCACTGAGTCATCTCTCCAGACCCTACTAGGGACTTTTTAATTTGCCAATATGTAAAAAGTTGGGGTTAACTCACTGCAAGATTAAATAACAGCTTACAAAGGACATTCAGACCCATTACAATTCTTTTACTCATTCAGTAAATGGCTACTAAAGCTTTACTATGTACACAGGTAGGGGATACAAGGTGAACAAAACAGACACGATCCCTGTCCACACAGGAAGTCATACAGAAGGCAGAAATCAGATAATTCATATACATACACATGAAATGGCAGACACTGGTCAGTCAGGGATAAGGAAAAACAAGACGGTACTAAAGAGTACTAGACATTTTTCTGTGTCGGACACCTGCTGTGAGGGGTGAGCTAGACACAACTTGCTGGAATAGGCAAAAGTGTACAACGAATAAATGGTGTTTGTAAAGTGTTTGTAAAGCCTAGCAAGTACAAGGTATCAAGACAGACGGCCCCCTCTTTAAGACGTAGATACGAAGCCGCGCCCACCCCACTGCAGCACAGCTCCACCCTTCATCGTAGCCGAGACCTAGTCAAACCCCACCTCTCAGGCCGGGTCCCTCATACCCTGTCAGCAGGTTCTTAGAACGTCCCAGATGCCATGCCCCGTCCACCCTGACATCAAGGACCTGTCCTACCTCTAGGCCACACCAAGCCCCTCGACACAACCTCCTTAGTCATGCCCTGTACTGAAGCAAAGTCCCATTACTCAGCCCCTAACAGCACCTCTTCTAGACCCCCTAGACCCTGCCCTCGGCACTCTGACCCTCGACAGCATGCACTCACTCCGCAGCTTCGGGGCACCATGACCCCACCCACCATGCTGAAGACCCGCCCCCCTACAGCTCAGTCCTCTCACCCCGCCCACTTGCCTGCAGTCCAGACCCAACTTTATGCCCCCTCGTATGACGTCACGCCCCCCCCGCAACATCCCGAGGTCGCCCTGCTCCTCACCAGCTCGAACCGGTTGTTGACACAGACGCCTTCCTTACCAGCACCCCTGGGGCGCTGGCTACCCGACCCTTGTTTTGGTCCTTCTTCCTCCGCGTCATCGTCGTCACGGAGGGCAAACTGCAGGGCGTCGGGCCCCAGGGGTTCCTGGCCGCGCTGTTCCCCCCTCAGCCTCCGGAGGGCCCGGCGCGACATAGGACCCGACGGCCAGACTAGAAGGGAGAGGGACAAGGAAGAGCAGCAGAGCTGCGGCGCCTGCGCACTTGCGGCGCGCTGGAGCAAAGTTGGCGTGTCGCGTTTGCGCGCTGCGGCTCTCCGGAACTTCCTCTCAGTTACCAGCAGGGTCAGAGAAGATGAGAGAGCAGCCGAGTTTCTCGCGAGAGCTGGGCCCTGGAGGCGGTGTCGAGCCCGCTGCGGTGCGATGCTTCTTCGGCTTTCGAGGTGTGATGGGTGCAGAAGACAGGCTGTGACGCAGCTGGGAAGGCGCAGACTCAGAGCGTCCCATGCCGATGACGTACGGGTTTCCGGGGCGGTGGGCGGGCGGGGAAGAAGGGCTTATAGGTGGAGCCATGTGAGGGAGGAGTATGCACTGAGGGACGCCCTGCAGGTGACAGGAGCCAGGATAGGGTCCCGGTCCCCGCTGTGCATCGCCTTCCAGTGCGACCTGACACCTGTGTCCCACCTCCAGCTTGCCTCTAGGCTGCCAGGGGACCGTTCTTGCCTTAGTAGAAATAGTCTAAACCTAGGAGCGTCAAGTTAGACTCCTGGACACCTTCCGAGGAGCCAGTCCTCGAACTGGCTTTGTTGCCGCGAACGCAGCGGAGGATGGCCCCTGTACATCCAAGGCTGAATCGGTGTTCTGAAGTCGGTGGCCAGCCCTGCTTGTATCCTAATCTCCCAGGGAGGTTTTTACAATAAGAAGTACCGACTCTGCAGAGTTAGGGTCTGGGTTGCTTTCCTGTTTTGACAGAATCTTGCTGTGTAGCTCGTGCTAGCCTAGAACTTGTTACCAAAACCGGACTGCAGCCGGGCGTGGTGGCGCACGCCTTTAGGAGGCAGAGGCAGGTAGATCTCCTACTCTATATAGGGAGACCCTGTCCAAAAAGCCCAAAACAAAACACAACACAAAAAAAAGAAAACCAGACTGCCTTTGATCTCACAGGGCTCCTTCTGCCCTGTCTCTGAAGTGCGGGATTACAAAGCTGCATCCAGGCCCGGTTTCGGATAGTTTGAAAAACTTTTCAAGACAGGAAAAAAAGACCTCCAAAGTGCAAAATGTAACATGAGCCGGTGTTGGGTTGGTCCCTTTCCAACCTTGACAGCAGAGGAGAGGGCAGCTTTGGTGTGGGGAATGCCCCCCTCCACACTATTGAGGTAGGCCAGGCACTGTTCTAAATTCCTACCTTATCTTGGGAGATAGGTATCCTCCTTTTACAGGTGAAGAAACTGTGACTTAGTAAGCAGCCCAAAGACAACTTGGGTTTATATTCATGTGACTTCCAAAGTCCAAAGGTGGTAGGCAAGGACAGAGAAGGGAAGCAGGGGCAGCATCCCTTGGCACCAGCTGTGCTCTGCACCTACTCCTTCCTCCCCCAGAAGTCTGAATTCCTCCCTGAGTTAGGGAGCTGAGACAGTGTTACTTCTTGCTTGACTGACTTAGCTGTTCTGCCTGAATCATGATAGAACATTAAGGTACATCATAGTGGATGGCCCATAGCTGCTCTCAAGCCTCCCACCTGCTTCAAGTCACCACTGAAGTACCAGCTTCTCCCACAGTCAGGTTCAGTACACCACTCCCATGTCTATTCTGATTGTTCCGGATCAGGCTAGTTTCTGTGTCACCCATGATCAGCTTATAGAGGACAGTTGCCTTGCCTATGAATATAACAGGCGGTCTCAGTCTTGAACTACTTCTCCTGAGACAGAGGTTGTAGACACTGTGAAAGGATACATGAGGCTCAACTTGGAGTGGATTGTCCCTGAACCTCCAGCTCCAGATGTGTCTCCCTGAACTGCTTCAGGCCTGGACATAAAGAAAACTTTGGTTCTAGGGGCTGGGAGAGATAGATGTTAAGAGCACTTGCTGCTCTTGCAAAGGACCCAAGTTCCATTCCCAGCACCCACACGATGGCTCACACCATCTACTCCAGTTGGAGGGAATCTGATGCCCTCTCCATGGGCACCAGGCATACAAGTGGTGTACTTACATACACGCAAGCAAAACACTCATATACTAAAATAATTTTTTTAAAAAATTAAACTTTTGGGGGGCTGGAACAATGTTAAGAGCACTGGCTGCTCTTGCAGAGGATCCAGTTTGATTCCTAGCAGCTACATGGTGGCTAACAACCTCTGTAATGCCAGGTCCAGCGGATCTAATGCCCTCTTCTGTGGGTACTGCATGATACAGGTGCACACATGTAGACAATACACTCATACACATAAAATTAAAAAAATTTTTTTTGGTCTTTTTGAGACAGGGTCTCCCTGTAGTCCCAGCTGGCCTGGAACTATGTAGACCAGGCTGGCTTTGAACTCACAGAGATCCGCCTGCCTCTGCCTCCTAAGTGCTGGGACTAAAGGCGTATGCCACCACGCCTGGCTTAAAATAAAAATATTAAAAAGAAAAAGAAAAGAAAAAAAACTTTGGTTCTAAACTACCTCTATTTGGCATGGTTGCCAGTAGCCAAGACTGAGGCTAGTTCAGTGGGCTGATATGCAACCTATGGTTGGCAAGTGAACAGTAATCCCAAGGGCAACAAGAAGACAAATACAAGCTGCTCTCCTGTCAAAGCAGCCTCGGGGCAGTTACATGGGGCTGCACAGCCTGTAGGTATTGCCCCTCAGTTCAACCCAGATGTTCCCAAGATGTTCTTTTATTGTTTTCATTTGTAAGTCTTCTGTGGGGATGAGAACCTGAATGTGATCTGTGGTTATTTCTGAGTCTGTACATCATCAACTATACTTAGTTCCCAGGAGCAACTACTTAAGAGAGTACTGCACAAACATGAGGGTCTCCTTATTTGAGACTATATAGCTCAGGCTGCCCCAGAACTTGCTATGTAGCCCAGACTAGCCTCAAATTCATGATCTAACTCTGCCTCCCAAGTGCTGAGATTACAGGTATAAGCCACCATACCTGGTCCAAACATGAGTGTTTTGTGGATAGAGTCTCACTATGTAGCCCTAGCTAGCCTGGAACTCACAGAGATCTTCCTGCCTGCTTCCCTAGTGCTGCGATTAAAGTTACACATCTAGCCAAACATGAATGTTTTCCTTGCTGGTTGGGTGACAGCAGCAATTCCTGACCCTCTCTGCCTTTCTTTAAAAAAAAAGACAGGCAGTCTGTGAAGTATTCAAGTGCTGGGGGCTAGCTGTTTTTATTGGCTGCTCTAATTTCATATATGATTCATTCCCACAGCTTCATTTGTCACAAGTCATTTCCCATAGGTGCCTCCTCCAGCTCTAGGCAGAGTATCAGAGCCGAGAGTCAGCCAATAGGCTTCAGTTGACGTTTTGGCATATTCTGGGATAAACTGTCAAATCCTTTTACCTTACTGAACCTTTGTTTCCAAATCTGCAAGGTGGGGTGATAACAGAACCCATTTGAGTGCATGTACATAGGCAGGGTGCTTAGTATAGGCCCTTCCTGGAAACTTCGGTGTAACTATTTCCCCTGGGCTTAATTAACATGACCAGGTAGCTGTGTTAACTTACAGACTGCCTTGGCCTTCAGTCATAGCCATAAAGTAAGTAAAACAATACAATACAGTAATGATAGGTAGGTCTATGGTAACGGTTATGGGGTTATTAACATTCCCTGGTAGGAAGGGGGTCACTAGAACCTCACCTGAGATTGCAGCCACCCCTCCACTCTGCCTCCCAGCTCCACCATGGTCTTAATATAGGAATGGAAAGTTGGTTGGGGGTGGGAATTCCAGTGGTGAAGCTTTTATGAGTTATCACTTATGCTGAGATGGGGCTCTGGGGTGATACAGCTACCTGAGAGTCACTCATGTTCCCATAAGTAACCTTCACTATGCTTTTGCAACCTCAATAAACTCACTGGTTCATCAAGTGAGATTTAGGTGGAATCATTTCTTTGATATGTTAGTGCCCTATATGGAATTTCCTCATGTCTCCCAAAGAAAAGTCACACAACATCAGCAAGGGACAAAAATCAAGCTTGACTTGGGGTGCCTAGGCTGTCTCCTATGAGAATCCCACCCACTCAGAGGCCTCCCAGATGCTGATGGCTGTTTGAGCACCCTGAAGGACAGCAGAGGCAGACCTGGTACTTAATTCACCTGAGAACCAAGGTACCTTGTCCCAGATTGGACATCGACCCAGGGAAGGGAGGCTGCCACATGTTCACTACTGAGGTGAAGAGAACAAGGGCACGGACAGGAGAGCTGTGCTAAGAGCCCCAAGATCCAGAGTCCCCTGCCCTCCCTCCATTCTCCTGATTCCTTCCCTGCCTTTCCAAAGAGTCCTGAGAGGAAAGGGAAAAGGTGGGTCCTGGAGAAATCCTGGCTCCAAATGAACTGTGGGGCAAGACAATGTATATAAATATATAGGCTAGGTGTATATATTATAAATCTATATATATATATATATATGTATATATGTACATGCGCAAGGTGGTAGGCCTCAGCAGTGTTCCAGGATGGGGAGCAGGGTGGCACAGCCTGGTACAGGCCTGGCCATCAAGATAGTTACTGGAAGTTGAGAGTCCTGGTGTTTGGGATGTAGAGGGACTGGATCTGGCGGCCGTGGCGTGGAGTGGCATTGAGGACATCCACACTCTTGCGGCTGGAACATACTACTTCAGCCACGAAGCTGGTGCAGTCACTGCAAACATCCTTCAGGACACAGCCATGGGCATAGATGTGGGGAAACTCCTCCTCCACGCTCCGCCACTGAGGTCCCTGCAAGGATCTGGAGTAGAGAAATGTCAGGAGAAGACTATGAGGAGAGAAAACCCTATCAGGGGCAGGATCTCCCAGAGCCCTGGCCCTGCCACTTCAGAATCCCAAATCTAGCTTTTCATGTCCACAGCCTCCCCCCTCCAAGCTGCCTGCTGCCTCCTCTCTCCTTTTTTTGTGGCTCATCCACAGTTTTAGACTGAGCACACGTGTCAGAGTGCATTCATTAACTTAAGGCACTGAAGTCTTGGACCCAAAGCACCAAACTCAATTCCATACTGCTCTGCCTCCAGAGCCCTGCCAAACAACCTGACTTGTGCCTCAGGTAAATGTCTTGCATTTCCTTGAAGAGGAGTGCCGAAGCCAGTCCTACCCCAGGTTCTGAGCTACTTTAAATTCTCTTTTAATGATTTATTAATTTTTTGTACAAACTTTGATTTCTGGTATGTTTACTGATGTGTGTATAGTGCCTGTGAAGGCTAGAAGAGGATGACAGAGCCACCATGTAGGTGTTGGGAGTTGAACCCAGGTTCTCTGGAAGAACAGCAAGTACTCTTATCTCCTGAGCCACCTCTTCAGGCCCATAGCTACTTTAAATTCTTGACCACCATAGGACACTAGCAACAAGGTAAAGAAACATACTGGAAGGCATCTCTCCTCAGCATTGGCAAGACTTTTGTAGTTGACACCCTCTGAAAACTCTCAAAACCCAGTGTGTAGACAGGGATGTGTGCACACTTCTTGGAAGGCATCTTCATCTGCAACACAGGGAGAGGTATGGACAAGGCACCTCAGAGACCATTCATATACACTCCATTTTCCCCAGCCTTGGGCCCAGAGATTGAAAGTGGTGCCCCCTACCCTCATCCATGAGTCTCCTTATCATACCCTAACCACATTTCCTGCTCATCCAAATAGGAATTTCTTAGGGGTCAGGAACTGTGTCTTTTCATACCATGAAGAATGCAGGCCAGGCATGGTGGTGCTTGCCTTTAATCCCAGCACTTGGGAGGCAGAGGCAGGTGGATCTTTGTGAGTTGGAGGCCAGCCTGGTCTACATAGTGAGTTCCAGGACAGCTGGGGCTACAGGGAGACCCTCTCTCAAAAAGACAAAAAAAAAGTAGTATCTGGTCCTGCACACAATCAATATTTCCATTGACAAGGATACAGTGTTCCCATGATCAAGATTATAAAGAAGAGGGGATGGAGAGATGGAGAGATGGTTAAGAGCATTGACTGCTCTTGCAGAGGACCTGGGTTCAATTCCTAGCACCCACATGGTGGCTGCAAACTGTCCTTAACTCCAGTTCTAGGGGCATCCATAGCCCTCTTCTGACCTCCTCAGCATTGCATGACACAGGTGCACTCACATACATGCAGGCAATACACTCATACACATAACAATAATAAAATATTTTTTAGAAAGAGATGATAAGAATGTAAGAACAGCAGGTTCTTGTTTCTGAGTTGAGGTGTGATGGTCAGTACACTTTTGAGAGTTGCTATCCATTACTTCTGTGGAAGCATAGACCCAAATGCAACACAGCCTTGCCAGAAGCTTCCATGTCAAAAAGATTTTTACAAGTGGGGAGAAAGTCTACTTGCTTCCAGCCTACACACATAAAATGCTTAAAACAAACACGTTTTGTTTTTGTTTTTGTTTTTTTTCTGTCTTTTTGAGACAGGATCTCCCTGTAGCCCCAGCTGGGATTAAAGGCATGAAGCACCACGCCTGGCTGTCTATGAGGGTTTTTAAAAACTGTATACTTAGGCCAGGAACAGGGGTTTCCACCTGTAATCCCAGCACTTGGGAGACAGAGGCAGGAGAAATAGGAATTCAAAGTCATCCTTGGCTACATAGGCTATATGAGATCCTATCTCAAAAAAAAAACAAACCAAACCAAACATGCAAACAAAACAATTGCAGTCTTGGAAAATGTAAGAAAGGATTCTTCTTGGAGGAAGGGAATAGATGAAGTACTTGGTAAGGTGAAAAGGGCAGGATAGAGTATCCAACACATCCATAGGAAATTTTCCTACCATGTACCACATCACCAATACTTGGAAGGTTCCCCAAAATTCTCACCTTTACACTACAGGAAGTGCAGACAGCTCTGGAAGGGAATGGAAAGGCAATGTCAGTGGTAAGGAAGCCCAGGAAGGAAGAACAACATAATTCCAGCTTTCTTGTCTGTCCCACATGTCCCAGTCAGCTATTCTCGCCTTTGGACTGATCTTTGGTCACTTCAGTACTTTATTTTCATTTTACTTCGGAACTTTTCTTCTCTCTTGGATCACACCCATTTGCCTCTGCATCTCAGCTCTCTCAGGAATATCTGGCCTGGAGCTTTCTCCGTATCAGTATATGCCTGATGGCCTCTCACCACAAAAGCACTTTCTAAACAGAGGGATTTCAAGTAAGATGTTCAATTTTAAGCAGCAGCTAGCTTTTTTTTTTTAAGCCCCAGCTAACCTGGAACTCACTATATAGACCAGGTTGGCCTCGAACTCACAGAGATTCACCTACCTCTGCCTCCCAAGTGTTGAGACTACAGGTGTGTGCCACCACACCCAGCAGCTTTTTTTTTTTTAGCTTCCATAACCAGGTTCAGAAGTAAATGCCTGCCAGGCATGGTGACAGAGTCCTATAATTCCAGTATTGAGGTAAGAAGATTGTGAGTTTGAGGCTGAGCTAAGCTACATAGTGAGATCCTGTCTTATTATAAAAAAAAAATTCCAGGGGCTGGAGAGATGGCTCAGAGGTTAAGAGCATTGGGCTCTTGCAGAGGACCTGGATTCATATCCCAGCACCCATATGGAGGTTAAACAACTATCCAGTTGTACAACTATCCAACTGTAACTCCAGTTCTAGGGGATCTGACAACCTCTTCTGACCTCAGTGGGCACTGCACAGCACAGGTGCACCTACCTACATGCAGGCAAAACATTCATACACATAAAATAAAAATAATAAAAAAAAATTTTTTTTAATTCTCAGGCTGGAGAGATTAGTGATTAAGAGCGCTGACTATTCTTGCAGAGGACCTGGGTTCAGTTCCCAGAACCCACATGGTGGCTAACAACTATCTTAACTCCAGCTCCAGGGGATCCAAAACCCTCTTCTGACCTCTGAGGACATTGTACACACAGGTATGCTTACATACATGCAGGCAAAACACTCTTACTTACACATAAAATAAAAATAAATAAAATTCTTTAAAATTTTTCTTCTTGTAAAAATTCAATCCAGGGGCTGGAGAGATGGCTCAGCAGTTAAGAACACTGGTTGTTCTTGCAGAAGACCCGGGTTCGAATCCCAGCACCCACATGGTAGCTAACGACTATCCATACCTCCAGTCCCAGGGGATCTGACAGCCTCTTCTGACCTCCGCAGGTATTGTATGACACGGGTGCCCTTACCTACATGCAGGCAATACATGGATACACATAAAATAAAAATAATAAAATTTAAAAAAATTCAATCCAAAGCAGGGCATGGTGGTACATGCCTTTAATCCCAGCATTTGGGAGGCAGAGACAGGCAGAGCTCTGTGAGTTCAAGGCCAGCCTGGTCTACACAGCAAGTTCCAGGCCAGTTGGGGCTACAGGTAGACCCTGTCTCAAAAAGACCAAAAAAAAAAAAAAAAATCCAAAATTTATACAGCCCTTCTATAGAGATCCAGTCTTCAGACTGTTCTAGGCACATACCAACAAAATACATAATATTTTACAATGAAATGAAACACTGCACAAACTATTCTATAACTGTACCAGGGGCTCTTACCCACATTACTGGAAGTTTTCAAAACTACATTTCTAAAACAGTGAACCAACAAAGATGTCCTGTAATTAATTCTCTTCAATAACCCCCTACATTTCAGCTGGGGATGTGATCCAATAGTGTCTTAGGTTCAATCTCCAAAATGAAAAGAAAAAAGAGAGAGAAAAAAAGAAAAAAAAAAACCAAATTCCTGGGTTAACCCAATTTAATTCCATTACAGTTGGGGAACATATTTTATATGAATTGAATACTTTTTGTTTTAAATATTTATATTTTTATTTTATATGTATGGATGTATTGCTTGGATGTACATAAGTGTACCCGTGTTGTGCAGTACCCACAGAGGTCAGAAGAGGGTGTTCCATTCCCCTGGAACTGGAGTTACAAATGGCTGTTATGATTCTACTTTGGTTTTGTTGTTGTTGTTAACTTTCTAACAAAAACTGCTTTTTTCAGTGGTTGCTTTGGGGCTTATAATATGTAGCTTTGACTTACCACAATCTACCTTCAGGTATTATATATACCATTTCATGCGGAATGTAAGAATTGCAATTTCCCTCTTTACCTAGCCTTAATGCTGTTATATTTTACTTATACACTTATATATTGTTAAAGATCCCATAATATATTGTTATTTCATTATTTTGTTGTTCTTTTTGAGATAGGGTCTCACTGAGCCCTGGCTGGCCTAGAACTTGCTATAAAGATGAAGCTGTTCCTAAGTGCTAGGATTAAAAGTGTGTGTTGCCTTACCTGGCTAATATGTTGCTATAAATTCTGGGGTTTTTTTGTTTGGTTTTAGTTTGATGATGCTAAGAATCAAACCCAGAGAAATCCTCTATCACTAAGCTACATTCCCAGCCCTGTTTTGGTTTTCTATATGCCTGGTATTTGATTGAATGCCAAATATTTTTCCATGCTATGTGTTGTGTATTTTTGTGTTCCTGTTCTTGACCTTGGCTCTGGAAAACAGTAAAATACTTGGGAAGACTTTGGCCCTTTCATGTCATAGTTTTATCATTTGTTAGTCGGGCCTGACTGGACAATGCTTAGCTTGGGGTTACTTATTCTGTTTTGTTGTTGTTATTTTTGGTTTTCTTTCATTTTTTTCTTTTTTGTTTTGTTTTGGTCTTTTTGGTTTATTTATTTTTATTTTTTAGGTGTATGAGTGTATTGCCTGCATGTATGTAAGTGCTCCCATGTCATGCAATGCCAGTGGAGGACAGAAGAAGGTACCAGATTCCCTGGAACTGGAGTTATGGACAGTTGTTAGCTGTCATGTGGGTGCTAGGATTCACACCCAGTTCTTCTGCAAGAACAGCCAGTGCTTTAAACTGCTGAGTCATCTCTCTAGCTCCATTTTGGTCTTTTTGAGACGAGGTGTCCCTCTAGCCCCAGCTGGTCTGGCACTTGCCATGTAGACTAGTCTGGCTTTGATCTCACAGAGGTCCACCTGCCTCTGCTTCCCGAATGCTGGGATTAAAGGCGTGTGCTACTATGCCTAGCAAGTGGCTACTTATTATATACTAAAGGCAAGACCTTCCTGTGTTTTCCATTTAGTACCCCTTAAATTCTGCCATATTGGGCTATGGCTATTGCTAACCCTAAGTACCATTCCTTTAAATCTGTAGGACAGAGGTAAGTAAACTTTTAAGGCTTTCCTGCAAAACAGTAAACATATTAGGTATGGTTCAGTGAATAACAAGTGAGTGATGGGTATGGCTACATTCCAATAAAACTTCATTCACAAAATAAGCAGGGAGCCAATGGCTATAGGCTGCATCTTGACAATCCCTGCTTTAGGATTAGGATGAAGATGCTTCTTTTCCCCACTATGGTCTTCTTTCATGTATCTGCTACAGACTCAGGTACATCTCTGAGGCAGATCTCTGAGTCTTCCTGTGCTGCTTTCTTCTCTCCTAGCCCTGCTCTGAGAACTCCAGCTGCCCTGGCCTCCTGTCCCAGCTCCAATTCATGAGGAGAAACTCTCTCGGCCAACACAAGTTCCATCATCTGCTTTCTATAGTTGCCTGATGTCCAATGTCTTAAAAACCACTGTTTTAGCCTGGCATGGTGGTGCATAGGACTTTAATACCAGCACTTGGGAGGCACAGGGAGGTGGATCTCTGTGAGAGATAGAGGCCAGCCTGCTCTACATAGAAAATTCCAGGCCAATAGGGCTATAGGGGGATCCTGTTGAAAAAAAAAAAACAAAGCCAACCAATCAAACAAAAAAAAAAACATTGTTTATTATCCTTTGTTTGTTTCAGACTATTTATGCTAGAAGGTGGCTGTTATCCCATTTTGACTAAAAATGGGTGTCCATTAGATATTTAAATTTAACCTAAGCCAGGCATGGTGGCACTTACCTATAGTCTCTGATACTTAAGAGGCTGCCAAGGCAGGTGGACCATAAGGCCAGCCTGGGGTATAGGGTAAGACCCCGTCTCAAAAAAAACAAACAGGAAAAAAGAAAACATTGAATTGGCTGGATGTGGTGGCATTTATCTATAATTCCCACATTTGGAAAGCTAAGGCAAGGAGATCACAGGTTCAAATTCAACCTGAGCTACATATCCAGATCCTGTTCCAAATAACAACAAAACCACACAAAAAAATAAATAACAAACAAATAAATAAAAATTAAAAACATGGAATTCTTCCCTAGAAGGGTGATACTGTAGACATTAAGAAAGGACTGCCATCAGTGTCCCCACAGCAGAATGGGAAAAGTCTACACCAGTACCCATGTGCTGGCAGTGTTGTAAACAAACATGTTAAAGGGCAAAATATCAAGTACTCCTCAAGCCAAGACAACAACAACATCTGAAATATGTGAAGGAGGGTGATCAGGAAAAGAACGCTAACGAGAAAGATACCTGGGTTCAAGTGAAGAACCAGCCCGTACCACCAAGAAACACCCATTTTTGTAAGAACTACTGAGAAGGAGCTGAGCTGCTAGAACTTGTTCCCTATGAAGTCATTGCATAGCAGGTGAAAGAGCTCTAGACTGAAATAAAATTCCATTTCTTAGTCATACTAATCACATCTCATGGTGTGTGGTACATGACAGAACCTTCCTACAACCTCAGGAAGTTTGAACACTGCCATCTCCTCCCCGTTGTTGACTAATGTCTGTAGCCAAAGTGCTGACAGAGGCTCACCTCTTGCAGAAGAGACAGGTAGGAGGCCAGGAGAAGAGGGGAAACTTTGCTCGGCAGCAGCAACAAATCTGAGAGAGAGGCCTGGTTAGAACATGGCTGTGTAAAGCCATCAAAGCCCAACTCAATCCTCACAAGTGCCTGCCTCAGAGGTTTCACCCAACCACTGAGCAAACTCCAGAGACCTAGTCCCACTCTCTACTGCCCAGGATGGCCCCAATCCTGCTGCCATGGCACCCAAGACTTACCTTCCCCCTCTTCAGACTGCTGAAGAGCTCCTTGTCCTGCAGGAACTTTTCCATCTCAGCCTTCACTAGCACACGGCGCACATCCACCACTTCCTCCACAGTCAAAGCCAGGCTCTCCACAGGGTGGCTGAACTCCTGAGAAGGGGAGGTGGTAGCAGGGTCCTGCTTGCTCAATCCCAGGGACAAGGTTTTTCAGGCAAGGGTCATTCCACTACTCTCCTTTCCCAGGAACCCCATAGCTCCCTGGTTTCATTCCAAACAATCTGGCAACTTCCTAAAGTTTGTACATTAGTTCATCCACTCCTTAGAGCTGGACCTGCTCCCAGTTCTTCTTCAAGGAGGCCCTCATGCTACAGCAAGATCCCCCAGTCCTGTGGCTCCAGGATTCTGCCCTTGCCCTCAGTGACCCCATGTCAAAAAATCTCTTCTCCATCCCCTTGTTTCTTCAAGACATTCCCATCTGCAAACACATACTATGGTTTTAATCTTCTCTCTTCTTCAAAGCTTTCACCATTGAGCTTCCTAACCCTCTTCTGCCCCTGATCTATACTCTCCCTAGGAGCTCTGGTACCCTCTGCATAGCCCAACTCTGAGTGTGCTCCTCTGAACTCAGCAAGTCACCTGTCCTAACTGGCTTTATGGTAAGTGATCCTGGTTTTACTTTCCTAGTGCTTGGCAAAGAACTTGACACTGGACCTTTCTAATCCTCATTTTTCTGTAAAATGGGGTTGGTTTCAGCACCCCTGAGGCAGTACAATTTTATCATGGTGCCTGGCACACAGAGCTTAAAATACTACTGTTGTTCCTGGGTTGGGGTAGGATCTAGCATTCCAGGATACCATGGGCGTGGAAAGTGGATTTTTTTTTTTTTCTCAGATGTGTTGTGGGTAACTCTGTGTCGGGCTGTCTGGTCTTGTAACAGCATCTGAGGCTTCTATATGCTCCAGCTGATCTGAAGCATTGGGATTTCTGACTTGTTTTTATTGCTAGTTACCTGTGGCCTTTAGTTTCCATATCAGGCACAGAGAGACTAACAGCCACCTCCCAGGGGCTCAGGCAGGACTAAAGATCACTAGGTTCTCTGATTTTGATAGCCAAACTTTCTAGAAAGTAATTCTGAGATCTCAGAACTGAAGAAACAGTTTGGGACTTGTGGAATTTAAAAACATGCCCCTCCCTTCCTTGAGCAAGAACTGGTCCTTAATTTTTTAGCCTTGAAAATGACTAGATTTGATAAAACTTGCATTGATTAGTGACAGTGTGTCACTGCTGAGACTTAATCATAAAATATGCTGGAGCTTCTAGTCATCATGGCTTAAGCATTCTCTAACTGACAGGTCGCGCAGCCCCTGTTTAACTTCCCACTTGAAACCTCTGAGAGACACTAGCCAGGGCCCCTAGTTAAGCTGTTTCTGAGCTCCATGTGGAACAAAGCAAATTTGAGGTCAACCTGGGCTACATAGTTCCAGAGTGGTCTTGGCTACAATGTAAGACCCTGTCTCAAAAATAAGTAAAATAAAATATTTTAAAAAGCTGCTGCTTCTGGATTCTTTTTTAAAAATTTTATTTATTATTTTTATTTTATGTGTATGAGTGTTATGCCTGCAGGTAAGTAAGTGCACCCGTGTCATGCAATGCCTGTAGAGGACAGAAGAAGATATTGGATCCCCTGGAACTGTAGTTATGGACAGTTGTTAGCTGCCATGTGGGTGCTGGAATTCGAACCCAGGTCTTCTGCAAGAACAGTCAGTGTTCTTAACCACTGAGCCAGAAACTGTGAGTTTTTTTTTTTTTTTTTAATTTTAAGATGACAAATTGTGAATTTTTTTTTTTTTTTTGAGACAGGGTCTACCTGTAGCCCCAGCTGGCCTGGACTTTACTATGTAGACCAGGCTGGTCTTGATCTCAGAGATTTCACCTGCCTCTGCCTCCTGAGTGCTGGAACAAAAAGACATGTGCCACCAGACCTGGTTTGAAGTTTTTCATAGCTTTACATTTATTGGTTTATCTTGTATATATGTGTAAGCACATATAGAGGCCAAATGACAACTTTAGGGAGTCATTTTCTTCTTCTACTACGTGTGCATTACCTGACAATTAAAATTAATAATGCTCGGGGGCTGGAGAGATGGCTCAGCGGTTAAGAACACTGGTTTTTCTTGCAGAAGACCTGGGTTCCTGGGTTTGAATCCCAGTACCCACATGGCAGCTAACTGTCTATAACTCCAGTCCCAGGGGATCTGACAGCCTCTTCTGACCTCCGCAGGCATTGCATGACACGGGTGCACTTACCTACATGCAGGCAATACACGCATACACATAAAATAAAAATAATAAATAAAAAAACTTTTAAATTAATAATGCTGCCTTATACTTAATGTAGAACTTTTATACCTTCAAAGCATTTCAAAACCTGTTTTAATTCAAACCTCAGAAAGATGATAGTGCTGACCACACAGTTAACCTTCCTCCTCATACCTGCAGGATGCCTCTGTGATCCACCAGCAGCATTTACCTCATTTAATAAAGTTTCACACTGAAACTCAAGCCCAAATGGGGGCTCCAAGAGCAACTGTTAGATCCTCATACTCACAAGTCACACAAAAGTCATAACTGATGAGACTCAGCAACATCCCAAAGTCTCAACTGACAACTTACTCCCTTTAACAGTGTGTTACCCTCAAGGCTCAGGGTGCAGGGTTCACTCCATTGGAGTTAGCCAAAACACTTCAGGCCTACCAGGTCCATTTGCAAGGCTATTCTCTGGGTTTAGGGCTGCAGTGCCAATGTGTACCAGCAAGTGGCAGAGAAGACAATCTCCTCAGATACAGGGACTGGACCCTGGCACCCTCAGACAAAGACAAACCCAGCCATACCCTGAGGAATGCTGCCATCTCTTCTGAGCACCAAGCTAGTGTCCTGTCCTGGGAAAGGTTGAAGATGGTACTGGAGAGGCCATCCAGGGCAGCCTACCCTGTCACTCACCAGCCATAGGTGTCTGGTATCTGGTGCAGAAGCCTCAGGTCTGTCCATTGAGTTCAGGTTGCTGGGCATAGGGGATCTGGAGCCAGGCTGAGACTGGACACTCATAGGACAGGAAACTGGAGGAAGAACACAGGCCCATGAAGACCACCTATGAGGAAGGCTGTGCCAAATGGACAAAGAGTACAGTGTGTGCTTCTCCCATGGGGGTGTGGAATAAGCTACAAATCAAGTGGAAAGCATATGACCCATACAGGAACCTGTGCCAGGAACCCATGCAGTTCAGAGGGCCATGTGGTATCCTTGAAGGGTCCTCATATCTGAGCTTACACACCTTCCAGGTTGGGAGCACATGGTATAGAGGGATCTCAGCACACACTATAAGTGCCTCACCACAGGAAGACCTTCCTTTCTGGACCAGGTCACAAACTGGAGACTCAAAGGTCTGGAGGTGCAAGGTTAGCCTCCATGGGGGCCTGTGAGTCTGATAACAGCCGGAAGGTGAGTATGATATTTAGAACTAGTCTAACCCGAACCTCTTAATACAAGAAGGTGAGTCTTTGTAACCAAATGGACATCCTAAGAATGTCCAGAAAACTGCTGGGATGCTCATGGAAACCTCATGGAAAGCCAAGGATTCCTGGCCATGCTTGGTAATTAACAACCTATGTCCTGATAGCCCTTGGTTCAGCCGCTAAATGGTGGGACTAACCCTACACAGCCAGGCCAGCAGGCATTTTTAGCTCTCAATGGGAAAAGAACTAGTGGCTTATGACAAGTCAGGTGCTTCAAGAAAGTCACCTGTCCACAGGAAAAAAGGGATAAAAGATCTAGCCAGCTTTCTTACTGCATCTCAGGGTGTTAATAATAATCTCCAAGTAGCAGAATCATGAGGATTTAAGTTTTTTAGAAAATGTTTTTCAGTGAATATGGACTGTTTAGTTGATTTAAAAAAATTCTTGCCAGGTGAGATGGCACACGCCTTTAATCCTAGCACTCAGAAGGCAGAAACAGGTGGACCTCTGTGAGTTCAAGGCCAGGTCTATATAGTGAGTTCCATGGAGACCCTGTCTCAAAAAGACCAAAAAAGGATTTCTCTTGTAGAAAAGGGGGGACGTCTGCCCCAGGTGGTGACAGACTCAGCATTCTCCTTGTAAGCATGATCTCCACATCCAGGGTACTGCCTGCTCAAGAAGATGTGGGTTTGAGACTGTGACACAATGTACATGGGATGGACATGACTGGAAGAGCAGGTGGGGGTAAGAGGCAGCACTTACCCTGGTCTCCAGTGCTGGGCTTCCAAGTATGCATGCTACCTGCCCGGGGCCGGGGTAGCTCTATTCCTCCTGGGGGCTGAGTGACTGACTGCAGGCCAGATGCTACCTCACTCCGAAGCTGAGCCAGGTCATGTTCCGAAAAAGAGCGATCTCGCTTCAGTGTCACCTCCCCACATGGAGACTCTTCTTCCTGAAAACATGTCAGGTACAGTCCTATCCTGAACACTGCCCCCAGTCTTGACCACTGTCCCTAGTACCTCCTGCTCACCTCTGGTCTGAGGCAGTTGACCCAGGGGTGCTAATGGACCCACAGAGACCCTAGGTGTCCTCTATCTATGGCTAGCCCTCCTATCTTCTGAACAGTTCATGGCAAGTGCCTCAAGAACCAAAACATTTCCTGAGGTTTTCCAGAAAGTCCTGGATAAGACAGTCCTCTTGCAAGAAGCTGACCTCTGGCCAGCGCTGCTGAGGTCTTTCTCCCATCCTCTTGAGACAGGAGGTATGCTCTCAGAGGATGGCAATAGTGGGCTAGGAAACCTTAGTGGAACCAGCTTCTCCAAATCAACTGAGGGCTGCCCAACTTCCTGGCCACAAGATGATAAATCACTTCTACTTGTAGCCACCCCACCACCACCCTTTTTTTGTTTGTTTGTTTGTTTTGGTGTGTCCAAAGGTCACTGTCCCACTGACCCAAGGCTACTTCTAATCAGCAAAGATGGGGAAGGGGTCCACCTGGTATCCCCCAATCAGCTGCCCTGGGCAGAGGATGCCCACTCAGATGATGAAACTGGTTCCCACCCTGTTCAGCCTTTCTCAGCCCCTCTGCATGGTCTTTTGAGGAATCCTTATTCTCTGACCTCAGATGTGTTCATTTCTTCCATCTCTGCTAAGGTGGGGGCTTTGAGCAGAACCCGGGGCCTTGGACGTTGGCTTCCATTCCCAGCATCTGTGGCACACAGGTTGATGCAGGAAGTGGACTTGATGTCCCCGGAGCAGGCATTGAGGATGCAGGGCAGAGAACCAAACCCTGATGGCAGGAAAAAACCAAGGCAAGAGTGGGTGGTGAGTGGGAAGGGAGAAGAAGTCAGCATGGGGATGAACAGTGAGCATGGAAGACAAGAAGACCAGGGTAAGAATGGATGTTGATCAAGGTGGGTGAGGAGCACAGGGCGAGAATGGATGGTAAGAAGAGAAGACAAGGAGGTCTTGGCAAGAGTAGAGAGCAGGGAGGACAAAGAGGCTAATGTAGGAGTAGACCGTGAGCAGAGAGGATGAGGAGGCCCAGTGTGGACCTCATAAATACTACTTGGTTTGATTTTCTACATAGAGGGAGAAACTAAAGGTTGATCTAGGTAAGACCATCATAACGCCCCAAGTATACAGTGAAAACATGGCGGTGCGTGCCTTTAATCCTAGTACTTGGGAGGTAGGGGCTAGTAGATCTCTGTGAGATCAAGGAAAGCCTGGTCTACATAGTGAGCTTCAGGCCAGCTGGGACTATAGGGAAACCCTGTCTCAAAAAAAATATAAAGAACAACCCTAAATGCACGCGTGTGCGCGCGCGCGCGTGCACACACACACACACACACACACACACACATAAAGAAAAAAGAAAGAAGATAGATCAAGAGGCTCCATTCAGGAGCCTTTGAGGATGACAGTCCTAAGATCTGATCTGTACACTGATCAGAGGAAGCAGGAGAACCCAGCCAGATCCACTGGGAGGTGTCTTCTCACCCATCATGCCCTCTCCTTGCTCACCACGAGTACCCAAATGCTGGCTCCCCATTGGACGGAGTCTCCGTTCTTGCTTAATTTCCTCCAGAATCTTTTCATGCAGTGTCCTCTGTTTCTGTGGTACAGGGCGAAGCCGTCTCTCTGAGACCTGACAAAGTGACACACCAGGTAGGAAGAGGAGGAATGTGGTGATGTGGGCCCACTCTGGAGTAGTGAAATGCTGGAGGAGTCCAGGAGACTCAGCACTACATCTCAGCAACCCAGAAGGAAGCACTACCCCCGGGGGCCTCTTTAGACACCTGGTGTGGAGTGCAAGTGGCCAAAAGTTCTACCCAAGAGGAAGAAGACACAGGCCCACAAGTCCTGTGCCAAGAACCATGCCTAATCTACCAACCAACAGGCAAGAGGGAAAAGAACCCTCACTGGCCTCCCTCAGAAAGCAGATGTTCTAAGATACCTTCCAGGCTGTCTACAGGGTAACACCAGACCCCAGGAAACCCCAAGGAGGAGGTGTAGAGCTGGTACCTGCTTCAGTGGAGGTCGTGAGCGGATGAAGTCAAGGATGAGTTCATGTGCATCTTTTTTCACCCTGGGAGGGATATCTCCATCAACCTGTCAGGATAATGGGGAGGATGACCAAACAAGAGTTAGGTTATCTTGAACTTGCAGGGGTCAACTGCTGGTGCTGGGTGATCAGGAGGTGTTCACAAAGCCCTGATCACAGCCTGGTCTTTACAGCTAGCCTTTCCTCTCTGGAACCAAACTGCCTCTTAAACAGAAGTACAGCAGATACGTGGATATTCTAGTTTGCTTTCTGGTACTGTGATAAAAAAAACACTCTGGGGGGCTGGAGAGGTGGCTCAGCAGTTAAGAACACTGGTTGTTCTCGAAGAAGACCTGGGTTCAAATCCCAGCACCCACATGGCAGCTAACAACTGTCCATAACTCCAGTTCCAGGGGATCCAATGACCTCTTCTGTCCTCCACGGGCATTGCACGAAATGGGTGCACTTACCTACACGCAGGCAATACAAGCATACACATAAAATAAAAATAAAGAACAAAAACAAAACAAAACAAAAAAACACTCTGACCAATGCCAGGTGTGGTGGCACGTGCTGTTAATCCCAGCACTCAGGAGGCAGAGGCAGGCAGATCTCTGTGAGATCAAGACTAACCTGGTCTACACAGTGAATTCCAGGCCAGCTGGATCTACAGAAGACCCTGTCTAAAAAAAAAAAAAAAAAAAAAAAAAAAAAAAAAAAAAAAAAAAGGGTTTATTTGGCTGACAGCTCAAAGTCTATCATCAAGGGAAGGGAAGAGCTGCAGCACAGACCATGGAAGACGGCTACTTACTGGCTTGCTCCTCCTGACTTGCCCCACTACCTTATACAGCCCAGGCCCACCTGCCCAGGGATGGCATTGCCCACAGTGGGGTGGGTCCTCCTGTATCAATTAATAATTAAGAAAATGCCTAACAGATATGTCCACAGGCCAATCCAATGAAGGTAGTTCTTTGCAGTTCCCTTTTCCCAGGTGACTCTAGTTGTGCCTAATTGACAAAAAAATAACCAGCACAATGGGCCATACCCAACAGTGGCAGCAGCATCCAAAGTGAATGACCCTCTAAACTCAGGTGCCTGAGTTTCTTGAACCTCAGATTCTTTGGGAAATGGGGTCAGTAGGTCCTACCTCACAGATGGTCTTAAGAATGAAATTAATTTCTTCATATAAAATTCTTTTTTTTGGTCTTTTTGAGACAGGGTCTCCCTGTAGCCCAGGCTGTCCTGGAACTCACTATGTAGACCAGGCTGACCTTGAACTCACAGAGATCTGCCTGCCTCTGCCTCCCAAGTGCTGGGATTAAAGGCGTGTGCCACCATGCCCAGCATAAAATTCTAAGAGGGGCTGGAGAGATGTCTCAGCAGTTAAAAGCACTGACCACTCTTGCAGAGGACCCACATGATGGCTGACAACCATCTGAAATTCCAGTTCCTGGGGATTCGATGCCCTCTTCTGGCCTCCATGGGCATTGCATGACATGGGTGCACTTACATACATGCAGGTAATACATTCATACACATAAAAAAATTTTTAAATTAAAAAAATAGGCTGGGTGTGGTGGTACACGCCCTTAATCCCAGCACTAAGGAGGCAGAGGCAGAGGCAGAGGCAGGCAGATCTCTGTGAGTTCGAGGCCAGCCTGGTATCCATAGCAAATCCAGGCCAGCTAGGGCTACAGGGAGATCCTGTCGCAAAAAGACCAAAAAGAAAAAAAAAAAAAGGTAAAATATTAAACAATTCTAAGAGCAATGCTACTGCACACAAAGCATGCAAAAATGTATGTTAATAGGAAAAATATTGCAGCTGGTTCTTAGGGCCTCTCCTGATCCTTTAGAACCTTCTCCTTGCCCTAGTCACATTGTGTTCCCAACACACTTGAGCTGTGGAAAATGACCACATCTGCCTTATTCATATCTGCAGGCCAGTATTAGGCTCTATATGCAGCACAAGGAACAAAGCTAACAGGGGCAGCAGGGTAACCACTGGTGGATGGTAACTGGGCAACTACAGCAGAGGGCAGCAGGGCCAAGGCTATTGGTGGAGGGCAGTGAGGTCAGGGCCTCTATCAAAGAATAATAGCTCACCATGACCTTGCGCAGCTTATAGTTCCTGGCACGGATGTCCTGCATCAGCATCTCAAAGGGGGTGAGTTGGAACTCGGTGGGCAGTGGGTTGAACTCCTGCTCCTGTACCTTTTTGAGCTTTACTCCATGGCGCAGCTCCCTCATAAGCTGAACCCACAGCCGGGCCTGACCCCAGAAAAGGAAAATGGCTTCAGTCCCAAAACATAGTCCTCCCAGCACAGGCCCTTGGGGATGCACTGTGCTCTTCTCTATCCCAGGTCAGAAGAAGCCCACATCTTACCCAGTCTGTGTGTCCCAGGTGGTCAAGCTCAGCCAGAGGCTTCTCTACCTGCGGCTCATCCTCCCCCAGCTTCTGCAGCATCTGAGACCATATGTCTGGTTAGTTTGGAGGTGACAGAGGTGGACACAGCATGGCCCTGCCAACCCTGTCCAGCAAGGGGCACATCCCACCACCCATCTACCACCAAGACAGCTAAAAGGAGGCACAAGGGCACCCTGGCCTAGGATTTGGAGCTTGAGAAAATCTGGAAAAACCACACTATGGCCTTGGAACTGCACAGGGTATTTTTTGCATCTTCTCTGGTGGCTTCTCTTAGGGAGGACCTGGTGAGAGCTTAGTACCCTCGTGGCACCTTCTCCCATCTGATCCACATAACTCAGAATGCATTGTCCTTCAGAGGTGACAGATGCAGTACAGAAGCCCCCATCTGTGAAGCACTCCCTGTTGCCCTTCAGATCTCAATTCACACAGCACTTTAGGGATACCCTAGCCATGCCTCAGGTCCACCCATCCTTTTGGCTAATCCATGGCTGCTTCTCTATGCATGACTGCATGACCCCTACTAGAGATCACTCCAGGGACCAGCCTCTCAGAAGCCAGCTGTTTCCTTAGCTGTTGCTGTAAGTCTGGGACCCAGCACAATGTGGCAAGTGATAGGTCTTCAAACATGGGTGGACTGAATAGTGAGTGGGTGACAGGATGAGTTACCAACATGTCCTGGAAGACATTCCCAGGTATGACGTGCTGACATTATGGTGTGGGCCCAGGAAAGGTGCCAGGGACTCAGGCAACTGGAAATTTGAGGAAAGATGCTGGACGCACTGCCTTGGTGGTTCTGGATCTAAATGGCAGCCTAGAGCTTCTACTTTAAATAACTCCCCACTCTGGAGAAGCATCTGCCCTTCAGCAACCCTGGACCAACCAAACAGAACTGGTTACCCTGGCTTTCACCTTAAGCTATTTGCCAAACTGTTTTAAGGCACTAGAAAATGTTGCCAATTTGGAGCAACATAGAATGTGTGATTCTAATAATAATCCTGGTGGCAGGCTCCTGGGGCAAGGGGCATGACACTGAGCACCTGCTCCTGACCAAAATGCCAGCCCAGAGTAGCCCAGGTATGTATCCCCAGGACCCTGCTCTCTGTATCCCCATCACTCATTCCCTGAAAGTCTATGGAGTATGGAGATCTATGCTCCTGCTAAAGCAGTAACTGCTTTTTCTGGGTGAGGAATTGATATGACCAACAAAACAGGCCATGTTTAAGGAAGGAAAAAAGCCCAAAGACCACTTGCCAGCCATGGGGAATGTTGCAAGAGTCTCTAAGATGCCAAGGAGGTGGTGGGGTTTGAAGGAGTGGAAATAGAGCATCAGATTCTGGGTATGGACAGGGGGACCTCCAAATCTTGGCATGTGATGGTTGCAGGTGAGAATCAAACTGGGTCCCAAACCCAATTATTGGAATATCCCTAACAGAAACAAACAACAAAAAAGAAATAAATATGACAGAAAGGCCTGAGAGCCTGCTCAGGCCCTTGAGAGGTCAGGAAGCTGGCTATAACCCTTCTAAGCTACATGAAAAGAGATAGGTACAGGAAAAGGCAGGGTGGAATCAGGGGCCAGCATCAATTAACTTCAAAATTCATTTCTGCCACCTAAGCAAGAGAGAATGACTTGAATCTCACCTGACCTCTTCCAAGTTCCCACCTTCATCAGTGAACCTGTTTAATGTTGACAGGTACTCAGAAACCCCATTTTACAGAAAGTGATTCCCTTTGAGTAGCAGGAATAACTCCTCCAAAAAGGGGTAGTGACAGTGGAAAGAAGTGCCAACCCCTAACTCTGGGTCAGGGAAGGGCAGGGTAGCCTATGGGGAATCCAGCTCAGGAACCATCCCTACCCTAATACTGGCTCTGTGACTGGGATGAGGGACCCTGTCTCTCAAAGGTAGCATCTGCTCATCTGTGAGATGGGGAACAACCAAAGAATGAGGTAGGGCTGTGGTAGGCACCAAAAAATGCCCTGCAGGGGTTCTCGCCAACCCCAAATCTCCAAGCCCATGGGCCTGTGTGGTTCTGAAGGGTAAGAAGTTGCTGTCTTAACATCATATTTTCAGAAGAACTGGGACTTGGTGAGGTCACCCAGTAGGCAGTAAGCAGACCTCCCTCTTGCAGAAATAAAAGTGGGATCAAGGAAGGTAACAACTAATTCAGTGGCAATAGGAGTGATGCAGTAGAGACAGAAGCTGGAAGCTGCTCAACTGACTCCCTTCTCTGAAAACCTAGTGAAAACAAGGCATGAGGTTAAAATGTATGAAGTCTTCAGGGCAGTGCCCAGAACGGGGCTGGAGGGGCAAGTTATGAATAATCCTAGGAAGCTGCAGAGATAGGAAGGACCTTAAAACCTCTGTTGGGTAGACTGAGGGTGGGTCCCATCACCTCCCCTACCTCCACCCTCACACACCCCTACCCCCACACCCTCCAGTATGCAGCCCATCATTCTGCTCACCTCTTTGGCCTCACGCACCCTGAGCAGGAAGGCACGAAGTTCCAGTGTCTCCACAAAGAGAGCTCGGCATACTGCCTGGTAGTGGGCCTGTGCACCACGGGGGTCAGTAAGGCGTGCAGCGCACATCTGCATGGCCTGGGCGAAAGTGCGCACAGATCGGGGGCCACCTTCAGCCTCCTCCTCTTCCTCTGGACCCCCGTAGCCTTCATCTGCTGCCCCACAGTTGCTGTCCTCGCAATCGCTGTTGGCCATGAGGTCAATGAGCCGCTCCAGCTGTGGGCTGAGCTCTCTCTCTTCACTCTCATCTAATCCCCAGTCCAATGCCCGGTAGATAGCGAAGCCCAAAGACTGCACCATCTGCAGGACAGAGATGCAGTATGGTCACTGGAGTCAGTATCCTAAGCCACAAAGGGCCGTAGGGCCAGCAACCAGTAGCCAGCAACAAAAGGCATAGAGATGCTACACAGAATGATAGTCTGGGAGAGGAGAGGTCACAGGGCAGCTAAGAACAGTGGTATAGAAACAGCTATCTCTCTGTCTGAGGGGACTCATCATGGTACAAACACAACGTGGACCAAACAGTACAGCCACTTTGGAAAACAGAAATTTTTTTTTAATTTTTATTTTATTTTTAATGTGTATGAGTGTATTGCCTACGTGTCTGTAAGTGCACCTGTGTTGTGCAATGCCCACAGAGGTCAGAAGAAGCTTAAGTATTTGAACACTTAGTCAATTATATAATAATTTTTTTATATAAGGTCTCACTACATGGCCCAGGCTGGCCTCAAATTTTTATTTATTTATTCGTATTTTATGTGCATAAGTGTTAGTCTGCAGTATACAACTGCACCTGTGTTGTACAATGCCTATGGAGGTCAGAAGAGGGCATCAAATTCCCTGGAATTGGAGTTAGGGATGGTTGTTAGCTGCCATGTGAGTACTGAGAACTGAACCTGGGTCCTCTGCAAGATCAGCCAGTGCTCTTAACCACTGAGCCATCTTTCCAGTCTCTGGCCTCAAATTTTTGATCCTCCTGTCTTAGCTTCCTAAGCACTAGGGATTATAAGCGTATGCCACCATGCCTAGAAATAATTCTACTTATGTATTCATTCATTTATTATTTATTTATGTATGTATGTATGTATGTATGTATGTATGTGCATGAGTGTTATGCCTACTTGTATATAACTACACCTGTGCTGTGCAGTGCTCGAGGAGGACAGAAGAGGGCACTGGATCCTCTGGAATTGGAGTTATGGATGGTTGTTAGCCCCCATGTGGGTGCTAGAATTGGAACCCAGGTCTTCTGCAAGAACAGCCAGTGTTCTTAACCACTGAGCCATCTCTCCAGCCCTATAATAATTCTTTTTTTAAAAACACATTAAAGGTCTTTTTTTAAGGGAGGAGGGCTGAGACAGGGTCTCTCTGTAGACCCAGCTGACCTGAACTCACTATGTAGACCAGGCTGGCCTCAATCTCACAGAAATCAACCTGCCTCTGCCTCCCGAGTGCTAGAATTAAAGGTGTGTACTATCACACCGGGACCACATTAAGGATCTTTGAGGTCTTGCTGTAGAGTCCTCTGAACTCAGTATTTCTCCATTCCACTTGGCACGGAACCCTGCCTTCACAGTTTACGGTCAGTGTCTGCAGAATGCAATGGAGGATGTTTCCTGGTGTTCACCATCCAGATACTACCTGCGCCCTGACTCTCCCTGACCACAGGCCCATGTGCCCCCCACCCACCCAACCATTGTCCTGTTTGCCTAGATAGAGGAGCATTACACTGGACCACCAGTACAGCTAAATACATAAGGGGAATAACAGTACCCCTAGTTTGTATAGCACTTGTTTTAAGGGGCTTTCATAAAACTGGGTGAGGTGATACAGGCCTATGATCCCAGCATTTGGGAGGCTGAGGTAAGGAAATCCTGGCCTTGAGGTCAGCCTGGGCTATATTATGAGAGACTCCCTCAAACCAAATAAATAAAATAAAAGACTTACAGGCTGGATTTAGTGACACAATCTTGTAATCCAAGTTACTCAAGAGGCTGAGGCAGGAAGACTGCAAGTTCAAGAGCCTGGACTACAGGGCAAGTTCCAGGCCATCCTGGGCAATTTAGTACGAACCTGTCTTAAAATAAAAAGGCACAGGAGCTGAAGAGATGTCTCAGTGGTTAAGAGCACTTGCTGCTCTTCAGGAGGACCCAGGTTCAGTTCCTAGTATGCACATGGTGGCTTACAACCATCTCTAACTCCAGGTCCAGAGGATCTGATATACTTTTCTGGCCTCCACGGGCATCAGGCACACACTTATACATTCGTGCAGGCAAAACATTCATACACTTTTTTTTTTTTTTTGGTCTTTTTGAGACAGGGTCTCCCCTATGGTCCCAACTGGCCTATGACTCAGTATGTAGACCAGGCTGGCTTTGAACTCGCAGAGATCCACCTTCCTCTGCCTCCCGAGTGCTGGGATTAAAGGTATGCGCCACCATACCCGGCTTCATACACATTTTTTTTTAAGCATAAACTAGGTCTGAAGATGTAGTTAAGTGGTAGAATACTTGTCTACAAGTACGCAAGACCCAAGGAT
Source organism: Nannospalax galili (assembly GCF_000622305.1). Classification (NCBI taxonomy): domain Eukaryota; kingdom Metazoa; phylum Chordata; class Mammalia; order Rodentia; family Spalacidae; genus Nannospalax; species Nannospalax galili. Next base: position 228,403 of record NW_008345902.1, read on the forward strand.
CAATCCCCAATACTACTGAATGTCTTTTATATTTTCCTGTTATAAAGAGAATATTAGGGCTGGAGAGATGGCTCAGCAGTTAAGAACACTGGCTGTTCTTGCAGAAGACCCAGGTTTGGGGAGCTGGAGAGATGGCTCAGTGGTTAAGAACACTGACCGTTCTTGCAGAAGACCCAGGTTCAAATTCCAGCACCCACATAGCAGCTAACAACTGTCCGTAACTCCAGTTCCAGGGGATATGACCGCTTCTTCTGTCTTCTTCAGGCATTGCATGACATGGATGCACTTACCTACATGCAAGCAATACACGCACACACATAAAATAAAAATAAAATAATATTTTTTTAAAAAAGAGAATATTAAAGGTATATACATGCAAAAGTAACAGGTCTGCCAGGTTAGACACTGTGCTGAGCCAGTGAAAAATTCATCCCATTGAACCTGACAACAACCCACTGACACAGCCTCTCATTCATACGTAGATCTGACTTTCTGTGCTATGCTCTAAGCTTTGTGTCACACTGCTAGGCTGAGAGGGACTGTAGCAGATGGAACCACAGCCTCATCAGGTCACTGTCCACTCTCTGGAGCCACCTTGCCCCAGTGGCCTTTCCACTCATTTATGACTGACCTATCACCACTGGTATCCCAGGGAACATGAACCTGAGCCAGTCAAAATAAGAACAGGTGGAATCAGGCAAGGGATAAGGTTTGGGGTCCTGCAGAGATGTCTTGAGCCTGAAGGGTCTGGAAAAGGTAACCCTTGACTCAGGAGGAATGGAAGGAAGGGTAAGGCCACAGTAGAGCAAAGCCCCAGCCAACCCTCAGGGCAGCCCTCATCCTAGTCTTATTTTTAGGCAGGTTATAGTCACAGACTGGGTCCAAGGCACACCCTTGAATGTAGAGTGAGAGAGCATGGCAGCTAACATCTAATGGCTGGTCACACCTGACAGGTGGTAGACAGGGCTTTGGCCGGGGGACAGGGTAGAGGGCCCAATGACAGTGGAGTTTCCAGAGAATACCTCAGGACCAGTCCTAAGTATAACAATGAAAAAGGAAGGCTGGCAAGGTAAAGTGACAGAGGCATGGAAAGTCTCTAGTCTGCTTCAGAGCTCTGTGATGCTTAGTCATGTGGCACTAACAGGGTCTCCAATGGAAACCACATGACCCCATGGGGCAAGACAGACTTGTGAGAGGCACGTAAGGAAGCCCTCCAACCTCTTCCACCCTAGGATGCACATTGTGAAGAAGCACCCCAATCCATCCAGTCCTCCCTCTCTTTTTCCTGGTTTCTGGTCTCAACTAGCAACAAGTCAGAGAAAGGGTTAATTCCAGCCAACCCTCTTATCTGATAGCTGATGGCTGCTTTGGTAAAAGCTTTTCTGTACCCCAAGTTACTGGAAACTTTCTCTGAAAGGCAATGTTTTCCATAAGGAAAGCCTGGGCAGCTGGCCAGCCTTAGGACCTCCAGCCCTACACGTTCAGGCATGGCCAGGAGCCTGGACTTGCCTGTGACTGGCAATTAATGAAACCCAAGTAGCCAGAATGAAGCTTAAATGTTAAGTGGCTCCCCTTACCCTAGTTCCTGGGAATAGGGCTCTCAGGTTAACCTGTGGGCCTCTGAGAAGAACAGTCCATATGGGATTCCTTCATTCAAAGTTCCTTATAAGTATTTTTATGATGTTTAACAACAGCCAACATGCCTGGCTTTCCCTATTTACCTTTTTGTTTTATTTATTTTATTTTTCTATTAGTCCTTTCTCTCTTTTTTTGGTCTTTTTGAGACAGGGTCTCCCTGTAGCCCCAGCTGGCCTGGAACTCACTATGTAGACCAGGCTGGCCTTGAACTCACAGAGATCCGCCTGCCTCTGCCTCCCGAGTGCTGGGATTAAAGGCATGGGCCACCACGCCCGGCATCCTTTTATTTTTATCTTATGAGTGTATTGCCTGCATGTGTGTAAGTGCACTCATGTAATACAATGCCCATGGAGGTCAGAAGATGTTGGATCCCCTGGAACTGGAGTTACAGATGGTTGTTAGCCACCATGTGGGTGCTGGGAATCGAACCTGGGTCCTCTGCAAGAGCAGTCAGTGCTCTTAACCTCTTACCCACCTCTCTAGCCCTTTATTTTATTTTTTCAATGAATGATGTATCTGTTTGTTTTGCTTTTTTTTTTTTTTGGTGTTTAGAGAGATAGAGTCTGACTATGTAGCCCTGGCTAGCCTGGAACTCTCTATGTAGACCAGGCTGGCCTCGAATTCACAGAGATCCTTTGAAAAGTCTTTGGGTGGTAGGCAGCAGCTGCACTTCTGTGGACTCTGGACAGTAAGGGCCCGCTGAACTCGAAGCCCGGCAGTACTGTACTGAGAAATAAACTATCTAGAATATTATACAGCAGGAAACACAGATGTCTGACATCCATACAACAATGCAGATTATCTTTGGAATACAGGTTTTTCCTCCCCCAAATCTCAGCTAATTATACATAGAAAAATACTCACAAGCAACACTTAGCAGGGTTGCTTAGATGGCAACATTCCAAAGTGGCAGGGGTATTTTGTCACTGACGTTAAGAACTATGTGTGGTAGTAAGAAACAGCACACAGATTTTGGGCTGGCTTTATTGTTATTTTTACATAACAGATCGAATATCCTCTTGGTCTGTGCTGACCTCATCCTTGGAATGTCACTATGTTTAATATATAAATACAGGAGTTTCTTCCCTCCCTTCCTTCTTTCTTCCCTTCATTCCTTCCTAATTATCTTTCCTTTATTTTTCTTCAAAGCGTCAGTCTCCTAAGTAGCTGGAATTACATGTGTTTACCACTGCATCCAGCTCTATTAATTATTATTGTATCAAAATTATGGTTTAAAAAGGCAATGAGCCGGGTGTGATGGTGCACGCCTTTAATCCCAGCACTCAGGAGGCAGAGGCAGGAGGGTCTCTGAGAGTTCAAGTCCAGCCTGGTCTACACAGTGAGTTCCAGGACAGCTGGGACTACAGGGAGACCCTGTCTCAAAAAGACCAAAAAAAAAAAAGCAATGAAAAGCCAGGTGTGGTGGTGCACGCCTTTAATCCTAGCACTCAGGAGGCAGAAGCAGGTGGATCTCTGTAAAAATGAGGCCAACCTGGCCTACCCACTGAGTTTCAGGCCAGCTGTGGCTACAAGGAGACCCTGTCTCAAAAAGGCTAAATAAATAAATACAAAAAGGCAGCGAAGTCAGTATGGTGGTGCAAGCCTTTAATCCCTGCACCCCAAATGCAGAAAGAGGTGAATCCCTGTGAGTTCCAGGCCAACTAGTCTACATAGGGAGTTCAAGCCAGCCAGGACTACATATAGTGAGACCCTGTCTCAAAAAACAAATAAAAGATATAAGTGAAGTAAACAGATACATTACTCACTGAAAAAAATAAAATAAATAAAACAAAAAGGCAGGTAGGGAAAGCTAGGCATGTTGGCATGTGCCTGTAATCCCAGCACTTGGGAGACTGAGGCAGGAGGATCACTATACAAAGCCTCAGTCTCAGCTACATAGCAAGTCTGAGGCAAGCATGGATTACACAAGACCCTGTAAAACAACAAGGGGGTAGACAAATGGCTCAGTGGTTAAGAGCACCAGCTGCTCTTGCAGAGGATCTGGGTTCAGTTCCTAGCACCTACATGGCTGTAACTCCAGCTCCAAGGGATCCAATGCCCTCTTCTAGCTGCTGTGGGCATTGCATGCACCTGGTGTGCCTACATATATTCAGGCAAAACACTTAAACACATGAAATAAAAATAAATTTTAAAATTACACAACAACAATGAAAACAAACATCAAATTCAGACCATTTCCTCAGGCCAGTAGGTGGAAAGGAAGGAGACACAGGGAAAGCTTTGAGTTGTAGGCATTGGTCATTGGCCAGTTTCTCTTCTGTCCACAAAATCCACACCTAGCCCTGAGTTCCATGCCCTGTGAAGCCAACCTTGCAGACCACATCACTTTCTAGAGGGTCACAGAATGGGGCCAGCAACACTGTCTTCCTCATTCCCCTGGTATAGAAGTGGGATCAGTATCCAGGGCTCTGACCACACTAGATTCCTTACTGTGCCTGTCCTCTGTGAATGGCTTCTTCATCAACTCTCCTTGGTTAAAATCTGTGTGTGTGTGTGTGTGTGTGTATGTGTGTGTGTAATATTTATTTACTTCTATTTTATGGATATGAGTGTTTGCCTGCAATATGCATGTGCATTTTGTACATGCCTGGTACTGGCATAGGTCAGAAGAGGGCATTAGATTCCCTGGAACTGAAGTTACTGATGGTTGTGAGGGGCCATGTGGGTGCTGAGAACTGAACCCAGGTCCCTTGCAAGAGTAGAAAGCGCTCTTAACCACTAGGTCATCTCTCCAGCCCACTTTTATGTATTTTATCTGTGTCTTGCCTTACTGACACAATTCTATAACTTTGTATACATTATGACTTACATTATGCAATACAGGCAAATTTTATTATGCATCAAGTAATATAAAATTGCTTTTAAATACCTGGGCTTCTGAGCTGGCTGGTGGTACCACCATGGTTGTGGGCTCTGCAGGAGAAAACAATCAAGGTTATATTGGAAGCCCCGGGACCCTGACAGACAAGACTGTTCACCCATTCTCCCTAAGCTCCATCTCTCCAGGACACACAACACACCCCCAAAGTAACACTAGAAAGCTCACAACAGGCTGAGCTACCTGATCCTTTGAATAGAAACCTCAACGCCTAGTTTAAGCCAGTTCTGGGAAAGACTCAGGCTACAGATCCAAAAGTGATACAGACCTGTTCTCAGATACGTGATGGTCCCCTGGTCTATGACGATGGTGCAGGGGAGAAAGTTAAGGCTGGGGGAGAGCCAACAAGGTCCTGCAACTGAGGACAGCTGCCATGAAAGAAGATGCTCAGCTGTCACTGCAGGGAAAACCCATGACCTGAAATGGGTACTCCAGTTCCCCAGAGCCAAGGTCCTGTGCCCCAGGCCACAGCAGGCAAATGAAAAACCCTGGTTCAATGGTTAAATAAACCCATTTCAGATGGCAGCCCCTTGGTTTGGGGTTTTTCCAATGGAGCTTCTCAAAGAAAGAGTCCCTGGGTTAAAGGGCAGGTAGAAGCTGGACTCTGTTTTATTTACTAAACACATCACTGATAAATACCAAACAGTGAGTTAGCATTTTCAAGAACTCATGTATCCTAGCTACCAACCAGGAGGCAGATAGCTCCAGCACCCATTTTACAGATGAAGTGATGCAGGCAAAAGGGTAAACCCCTTGGCTCCAGCCTCTTCTGTCCTCCACATTGCATGACACTGGTGCACTTACCTACCTGCAGGCAATACACACAAATACATAAAATAAAAATAATAAATAAAAAATATTTAGCCAGGCGTGGTGGTACACACCTTTAATCCCAGCCCTTGGGAGGCAGAGGCAGGCGGATCTCTGTGAGTTCAAGACCAACCTGGTCTAAATAGTGAGTTCAAGGCCAACCTGGTCTACATAGTGAGTTCCAGGCCAGCTGGGGCTACAGGGAGACCCTGTCTCAAAAGGACCAAAAAAAAAAAAAAGAGTGCTAGGAACTGAACCTGGGTCCTGTGCAAGAGCAGCAAGCACTCTTAACCACAGAGCCATCTCTCCAGCTCCCCCCACACCCTTTTTAAGTTTTAATTAATTTTTATTTTATGAGTGTTTTGCCTGCATATATATGTAAGTGTACCCCTGTCATGCAATGCCTGAAGGGGCCAGAAGAGGATGTTGGATCACCTGAAACTGGACTTAGGAGTGATTGTTTGCCATCATGTGGGTGCTGGGAACCAAAACCTGGGTCCTCTGCAAGCGCTTTTAACCACAAGAGTGCTTTTAAGCACTGAGTCGTCTCTCTAGTCTTATTGTTTTTGGTTTTGAGACCAGGTCTCAGCAGGTAGCCCAGGATGTCCATGAGCTCATGACTTTACTGCTTTCCCAGGGCTAAGTGCTGCCTTTCCAGTACTGGGATTAAAGGTGTGTGCCACTACACCCAGCTTCCATGATTTCTTCCCTTCTTAGGAAGAAACTGGAGCTCAGGCAGATTAAGATACTTAAGACCATGAAAATGATAAATAATGGAGATTGGACAAGGGGTTCTCATTATGTCTGTCATGGTAGGAGCTGGAAGCAGGACACCCAGTTTCCATCAGCATCATTTCCTGAGTTCTGCGGCCTCAGACTCAGCTTAGAACTCACTTCACCAGGAAGTGCATCCTCATCAAGAGAAGATAGCCACTCCAAATTCTTTTGTTAAAATAACAAATAAAGGCTTGGCATGGTGGCACATACCTTTAATCCCAGCTCCTGAGAGTCAGAAGCAGGCAGATTTAGGAGTTTGAGTCCAGCCTGCCTCATAGTGAGGTCCAGGCCAGCCAGGGCTACATAGTGAGACACTGTATTAATTGATGATTGATTGATTGATTGGTTGGTTGGTTGATATGACAGATTGATTGATAAATAGACAGCAAATGAGAACTCCAGAAGCCAGAGAGAGTTCTCATTGAAATGATCCTGTGTCTTGAGAATAGGAAGATAGATTTCATGTAGACAAAAGCAGCCTGTGGCTTCTGCAGCTCTAGCCCCTAATCCAGAAGGAGCTTCCAGGAAAGAAACATCTGCCCTACCTGGCACGCCAATCGTAGAAGGAGGAACTTGGCAGCCTGAGCCACCATCTGCCTTTGGGGAGCCAGCTGGCATCTGAGAGAACATGGTCAGATTCTGACCAGTCCATGGTTATCAGGCTGCAAGTGTCTGACTTCACTTCCTTATCTGAAGGACAGAAATGGCACCTGCCCAGCTGAACTCAGGGTGTCACCTCAAGGAAGAAATGAGGTAACAGACACAGAGATGGTTCCTAAAGTGCTATACCCAAAGGATGTGGCAAGCCGGGTCATGCAGTGGTGCAGAGTGGGACAACAGAACCTCCTGCTTTTACTCCCTTTTGGGTTTAGGGTCAAATCAGGGTTGGCTATGAGGGAACCAATGCAGTCTAAAAGATATGGTTCCCCTTTACTCAGCTGAAGGAGACTGCATGTTTTAGGGCGGCCTCTCCCTACACAAGGTGCACCCTTGTCTGGAATCCTGAGAGCTCCCTGCCTGGGCAACATAGAAAAGACTGTTTCAAATAAACAATCCAAGTAAGGTATCTTTTACACTGAGTTGACTTAAGGCCCTCACTGAGGGGAAAAGCAGAGGGTAGCCCCTGAATTTAGAAGGGGTACACATGCCTATGTACTAGTATCTACAAGAAACCCTCACATTGTTGGCAGCCTGTGAGAAAGGAGGATGGACAGGTGACGAAAAGACTCCCCCAAGGTCTTCCCTTTATACCTTCTGAATTTGGAGTCGTTTGGATCTTCCAGAGTCAAGAAATCAATTTGGGCAAATGAAAGCATAGCAACCACTTCATCATCCAGGTCAAGGTGCAGCCTGGAGTTCTGGAGCCAAAGGCTGTGTGACCTTGAGCAACAGCAGTCCCCAGTCATAAAAGGGATATCACCTACCATAAAGGTGCTTGTCAGGACTGAATGAAAACACACCCAGTGTCTGGCACTTAGTAACTACCCATACAGGCTTCTTCCAATGTCAAGACATGAACTGTAAAACTGAGTAATAACCAAGGCTAATCTGCCTTGGAAACCAGTGAAAGCCAAGAGGGAGAAACGCCCACAGGAAGCCACAGAGTCAGAGTCTTGTGCTTGTTTAGCAAACAGAGGGCTCTGTGGGGCAAAGGGATACAAGTGTGTCCCTCCTTTTGCTTCCGCAAATGGGTGGTGACTGATCCCAGAATTGAACTCAGCAGGCTTCTTGAAGCACTCATGCACTGTCCACACACTGCTCCCAGGAAGTATCTTCCTGAAGCAGGAACCCGGTCCAATAGGTGCCCATCTGGAGGTGATTGACATCAGCAGTGCTTGATACTAAGTCCTGCCAAGCCTGGAGGGATTATCTGACAAGGGGTGGGCCTGGCTTCTTTGCTCCTGTTGCATTTCCACATCCAACCCCTGGGGACATATCTGAGAACATCACCAAGAAGACCTCACCACTGGTTCCAGCAGGAAGACAGAGTACATGGAGTTGACAAGATTAGATTCCAGGACCAGAGAGATGGTTCAGCAGGTAAAAGTGCTTGTCATGCCTGACAGCCTGAGTCTGATCTCTAGAACTACAGTAGAAGGAGAGAACCAATTTCTGAAAGTCGTCCTCTAACTTCAACATGTATGCCATGGCACATTTGTGCTTACACTCACACACATCACATAGTAAAAATAGTAAGTAAAATAATTTTTAAAATATTTTTATCATTTTTATTTTATGTGTATGAGTGTATTGCCTGCATGTAGGTAAGTGCACCCGTGTTGTGCAATGCCCACGAGGACAGAAGAGGCCATTGGATTCCCTGGAACTGGAATTACAGACAGTTGTTAGCTTCCATGTGGGTGCTGGGATTCGAACCTGGGTCCTCTGCAAGAACAACCAGTGTTCTTGACCCCTGAGCCATCTCTCCAGCCCCAAACTCCCTCTTTTTAAAAATTATTTTACTTGGGGCTGGAGAGATGGCTCAGCAGTTAAGAACACTGGCTGTTCTTGCAGAAGACCCAGGTTTGAATCCCAGCACCCACATGGCAGCTAACAACTGTCAGTAACTTCAGTTCCAGGGGATTCGACAGCCTCTTCTGTCCTCCGTGGGTACTGCGTGACACGGGTGCACTTACCTACATGCAGGCAATACACTCATACACATAAGATAAAAATAATAATTTTTTTTAAAAAAAGAGGGCGTCTGTATTCCTTTAAAGGGCGGGGGGACATTGGTGAGATGGCTCAGGGGGTAAGGATGCTCTCTGCCAAGGCTGACAATCTCTTTGATCCCTGGAACCCACATGGTAGAAGGAGAGAACTAACTCCCACAAGTTGTGCTCTCTGACCTCCATTGTGTGCCATGGTCTGTGCATATACATACACATAAATGTTTAAAAAAAAAAAGATTAGATTCTAAATGAGGTATTCTCCCCATGGAGACAACCAGGAGCCACTTGGTCTTCACTCTTGTCCCAAAATGTTACTCCAGTCTATGATGCCAAAAGAGGGTAGTGAACTTGCCCAAGGTCACTGAAGTAAGATTGAACCCTGGACTAATCCAATTCTAGGCTGACACCCAGACTACAAATTGTTCTCTTCACTGACATCTGAATCTCCTGAAGATGAAACAGGTCACTTGGCACTGAAAGTGTTCTTGTTAGAGCTAGGGGACGATTCTTAGGGCTAAGGTATATAGAATCTAAATACAACACACCCACCAGCAGCGTTGGTGTTGCTGGGGAACTTGTCACCAATGTAGATTCTTTTTCCAGGCATGGTGGCACACACCTATAATCCTAGTACTTGGAAGGAGGAGGCAGAAATATTAAGAGTTTAAAGCCTGCCTCAGCTATGTATCAACTTCAAGCCCAAGCCTGGGTTAAACAAGACGCTGTTTTAAAAAACAAAACGACCGGACTGGTAAGATGGCTCAGGGGTAAAGGTACTAGCTGTCAGGCCTGAGGACAGGAGTTCAATCCCTGGGACCACATGATAGAAAAAGAGACCCAACTCTGATTTCCATATGTGCACAGTGGCACATGTGCACCCTCACGGATACACATATACGCATACACACAATAAATAAATAAATAAATAAATAAATAAATAAATAAATAAATAAATGAAAAGTTTTGGAGACAGGGTCTCCCTATAGCTCCAGCTGTCCTGGAACTTACTATGTAGACCAGGCTGGCCTTGAATTCACAGAGATCTGTCCGCCTCTGCCTCCCAAGTGCTGGGATTAAAGGTGTGTCCCACCATGCCTGGCAATTATAAAAAATTAAAAACCCTTGGAGCTGGGGAAATGGCTCTGTAATTAAGAGCATTTACTGTTCTTCCGGAGGACCTGGGTTTGGTTCCTATCACTCACATAGCAGCTAACAACCATCCATAACTCTAGTTCCAGTGGATCTGATGCCCTCTTCTTATCTTCACAGGCATTGCACACACGTGGCACACTTGCATACATGTAGGCAAAGCACTTGTACATGACCGGGCGTGCTGGCACACACTTTTGATCCCAGCACTTGGGAGGCAGAGGCAGGCAGAGCTCTGTGAGTTCAAGGCCAGCCTGGTCTATATAATGAGAGAGTGAGTTCCAGGCTAGCTGGGGCTACAGAAGCCTGTCTTCTCAAAAAGGCAAAACAGGGGCTGGAGAGATGGCTCAGTGGTTAAGCATACATATAAAAATTAATTGAAAAACAAAAAGGTGATAACAATTTTTAAAAATGTAGATTCCACGAGCATGGTGGCTTGAGCCTTTAATCTCAGCACTTGGGAGGCAGAGGCAGGCAGATCTCTGTGAGTTCAAGGCCAGCCTGGTCTACATAGCAAATTACAGGTCAGCTACAGGGAGATCCCTGTCTCAAAAGACAAAAAAAAAAAAAAAAAGTGTGGAGTCTTGGGCTTCCCAAGAGAGCTTGGTATAATATGCCCACCAATGACCAACAGGAAAGTTGCTAGTAGAATATACAATTCTAGAATATGAATGATGGTCCAAGGCCACAGGCAGCTGTGGAACACAGATTTCTGGGTCATGCAAAGATGACCTGATCTGGAACCTGAGAGAGGGAAATGGTAGGAAGGTGGCCTGACAGCAACCCCACCAAGACTTGGCTGAATGACACAGGGCACAGATCTCACAGCTCTGGGTGTGCCTTGTAGTAGTGATTCAAGAAGCTGTAGGCAGGAGCCATGTGAAAAGGACCTGATTCAAAGAACATGTTTCAACCACAAATATTCTGGCAGCCAGGAGACTCAGGAGGAGCAATTCTCTCCTCTGATAGCAGAATGTCTCCTTCCTAACTATTTCTGGATCCCCTCAGGATGACAAGGAACACCATCCTTGGACCGGGTCACACAACACTTCATTGCATGTGGCTGTGTTGAGTTATTTTTTTTAAAAGAAAGGCCAGCCTGGTGTGGTGGCACATGGCTTTAATCCCAGCACTTGGGAGGCAGAGGCAGGCAGATCTCTGTGAGTTCAAGGCCAGCCTGGTCTACATAGTAAGTTCCAGGACAGCTGAGGCTACAGGAGACCCTGTCTCAAAAAGACAAAAACAACAACAACAACAACAACAACAACAAAAACTATCAATAAATAAAGGGCAGCGAAATAGGCAGCCCTGGTTACTGGTGGAGCTCAGAGGCTTCAGTGGCCAAGAGCCAGGTTGTGGCTTCTCAACTACAGTGGTCCAGTGACATTCCTCAGAAGCCAAGGATCAACTTTAGCTCCTAATACACGTATGCATACACATAAAATAAAAATAATAAATAATAAAAAAATAAATAAAAGAGCAGAGTTGTATGTAAATGAGCATGAGCAGGGATTGGGGCAGTAAAGGGAGAAGAGACAACATGACCACTCACCCCCACTTCAGAGGAAAATGAGCAAATCCTAACAAGACCCAAGGTCTAGCCTCCATCTGTCTATGTGGGTTTCCTACAGGAAGAGATGACTAACTAGCAGACTTGGGCTGGTGGGCCAGGGAGCTATAGACAAAGCTAATGACCAAACCCTACTTGGGGAGTGGCCATGCTCCTTGAATAATCTACCCAGGAGCTTCAAGTAAACAAAGGCTAGTGAGAACACTGTGAGGTCTCTGACAACTAAACAAACTACATTTAAGGAATTAGCTTTGCCCCAGGAAACACAACTACCTGATGAAGTTTCTTATCTGGGTTTTTTAAAGTGAGTCTTTCCTCATCACGCAATTTTAGTAACTCAATGTTAACTTGCTTCCATTTTCCCACTTTAAAAAAAAAAAAGAAAGAAAGAGGCCAGGTACTATGACAATCTTAGCACTTGAGATTCCAATATTCAGGAGGCCGAGGCAGGAGGAACTCCACAAGTTTAAGAACATCCTGAGCTATATAGCAAATTGAAGACCAGCCAGCCTGGACTACATGATATCTTCTCTCAGAAAAAGAAAAAAAAATAGAAATAAAAATAAGGAGGCTAGGGAGGTGGTTTAATGAGTAAAATGCTTCCTGTACAAGCATGAAACCCGAGTTTTAATTTCCAGCACCCATGTGATAGCTAGGCTCAGCAGCACAGGTCTATAACCTGATCACCAGAGGATGTAGACAGGAGGATACCAGGGGCTCACTAGACAGCCAGTCTAGCCAAAATGGTGAGCTCCAGGTTCAATAAGAAACTCTGTCACAAAAAAATAAGGTAGGGGGGCTGGAGAGATGACTCAACAGTTAAGAGCACTTACTGCTCTTCCACAGGACCCAGGTTTGGTTGCCAGAACCTAAATGACTGCTTACAGTCATCTGTAGTTCCAGCTCCAGGGAAGCCAATGCCCTCTTCTGGCCTCCTCAGGCATTCTATTCATGTGGTGCATTTACATACTTACAGGCAAAATACTCAAACACATAAAATAAATAAATCTAAAAAAAAAGGTGGAGAAGCCACCTCTTACAAGTCATTGAGGAAGATAGACAGACATTAACCTCTGGCCTGCACACACACACACATACACACACAGTACATGGGTACCCACATCCACTTTTTTTTTTTTTTTTTGGTTTTTTTTTGAGACAGGGTCTCTCTGTAGCCCCAGCTGGCCTGGAACTCACTATGTAGACCAGGCTGGCCTTGAACTCACAAAGATCCACCTGCCTCTGCCTCCCAAGTGCTGGGATTAAAGGCATGTGCCACCATGCCTGGCCTACACCCACTTTTAAAAAATAAAATAAGGGACTGGAGAGATGGCTCAGCAGTTAAGAACTCTGGCTGTTCTTGCAGAAGACCCAGGTTCGAATCCCAGCACCCACATGGCAGCTAACAACTGTCCATAATTCCAGTTCCAGGGGATCTGACAGCCTCTTCTGACCTCTTGCTGGCATTGCATGACACGAGTGCACTTACATACATGCAGGCAATACACTCATACACATAAAATAAAAATAGCAAATAAAGTATATTTTAAAAAATAAATAAAAACAAACCCAAGTCAATAAATAAACAAGATTAGGGCTTTATTCTAGTCATCTTTCCTCCTCTTAGCTTGGAAAGGAAAATTACCCCTTGCATATTAACTTTCTTTTTCTTTTTTTTTTGGTCTTTTTGAGACAGGGTCTCTCTGTAGCCCCAGCTGTCCTAGAACTCACTATGTAGACCAGGCTGGCCTTGAACTCACAGAGATCCGCCTGCCTCTGCCTCCCGAGTGCTGGGACTAAAGGCATGCGCCACTACACCCGGCAACATGTTAACATTTTTTATTTCTCTGAATAAATTTAGTTGTTGATTTTTGGGGGTGGGGGGCAGGGTCTCATGTATCCCAGGCTGGTCTTGAACTTGTTATGAGGCAAATGATGACTTTCATAAGGTGATCTCCCTGCTTCAGCTTCTCCAATGCTGGGATTATAAGTGTGAGCTATTATGCCCAGCTTCCAAAGTTATTTTAAACATTTATCTGTTGCCTAGATTCACCAGAACTTTGAATGAGCAGTCAGGTATGAAAGACCCAGCATCCAATACAGCAGATCAAGAAACTCTATTAGTGGGGCTGAAAAAATTGCTCAGGGGTTAAAAGCACTTGCTGTTCTCAGCCAGGCATAGTAAGGCGCCTTTTAATCCCAGCACTAGGGAGGCAGAGGCAGGTGGATCTCTGTGAGTTCAAGGTCAGCCTGGTCTAAAAA
>NW_008345902.1:242221-271282 GCF_000622305.1 Nannospalax galili
AAGACCCAGGTTCAGTCCCCAGCACCCACACAGCAGCTACCAACCATCTCCAGCTCCAGTTCCAGGGAATCTGATGCCTTCTGGCCTCCACAGGCACTGCCAGCACGAAATGCACTTACACATAGGCAAAACATAACATATTTTACAAATAAATTTTTTTTTTTGGTCTTTTTGAGACGGGGTCTCTCTGTAGTCCCAGCTGTCCTGGAACTCACTATGTAGACCAGGGTGGCCTTGAACTCACAGATATCCGCCTGCCTCTGCCTCCCGAGTGCTGGGATCAAAGGTGTGCACCACTACGCCCAGCTACAAATAAATTTTTAAAAAATTAAAAGAAGCTGGTCTGGAGAGATGGCTCAGCAGTTAAGAACACTGGTTCTTCTTGAAGAAGACCCGGGTTCAAATCCCGGCACCCACATGGCAGCTAACAACTGTCCATAACTCCAGTCCCAGGGGATATGACAGCCTCTTATGACCTCCACGGACATTGCACAACGTGAGTGCACTTACCTACATGCAGGCAATACATTCATACACATAAAATAAATTTTTTAAAAAATTAAAAGAAGCTCTATTGACATCAAAAATAGAGTAAAATGCTGACAAGTAAAACTTGGGGCATTTTTCTGACAGCTATTTTTCTGGAATAAACCACATGACTCCTTTAGTATATCCACTAGTCAGTCAAGTCTAGAAAAATTCTGAGCAATTTACCTTCAGGGGATGGCTGGTTTAAAATTTCAGCTGATTTACAAAACTCAAAGACAGTTCAAGTAAATATACCTTTCTTAATCCTTGAAGAGCCAGCAAGTCACTGGGTGTGGTGGCGCTTGCCTTTAGTCCCAACACTTGGGAAGCTGAGGCAGGCGCATTTTTGTGAGTTCAAGGTCAACCTGGTCTGCATAGTGAGCTCCAGGCCAGCTGGGGCTACAGGGAGACCCTGTTTCAAATTTAAAAAAAAAAAAAAAAAGAGCCACAAGTCCCTGTAGTTCCAGCAAGCACTCAGGAGACTGGGTAGGAGGATCACTTGAGCTCAAGAGTTCAATATCAGCCTGAACAACATATCAAGATTCTGTGTCAAAAAAAAAAAAAAGGCAAGTGATAAACCTCATCACTTCATAAGGCGTGTTTATGAACAAAGCCTAAAGATAACATTGAATAGAAAGTGAAATTGGACACTTTGATGGCCCAAACAGGTTCCTCCCCCAGAAGATCAACATAGAGTGCCTTCTCTGAGCTTTGACCCAACAGGAAGGACTACAGGTCTGATATGAACAGGAAGAAGGTGCAGATACAACCCTGGGGGACAGAGAACCAGTCAAGGATCATCCTCTTTCATGTTCTGGGGAGACCCAACAGCTTGGTATTTCCACAGCAACCCATGACTATGACAATGGCAATCCATTTACAACCCTGTGCCTTAGTCTCCCCATCTTTTTTTTTTTTTTTTTTGAGACAGGGTCTCCCTGTAGCCCCAGCTGTCCTCGAACTCACTATGTAGACCAGGCTGGCCTTGAACTCACAGAGATCCACCTGCCTCTGCCTCCCGAGTGCTGGGATTAAAGGCCTGCGCAAACAGGCTTCCTACAGCCCTGTCATGCTCTGCCTTGCTGGGAACAAGACCCTGGATTATATCCCCACTGTCAGGAGCAGAGGTGGCTGAGGGATACTGGTGAGGAAGACAGCCTCAGAAGTAAAGCTCCATGAATGTGCAGGCTCTAGGGCTCCCAAAGTGAGAACAGTTGATGGTTAGTGCATCTGCCCCTTCAGTGCAGCCTTGGGAAGACAAAGCAGTACAGTGTTTCAGAGCATTAGCAGCACCAAGTCCAAATCCTGCCACTTTCTAAAGCAACCGTGGCCACGGTTCAACCTTGGCTTACCTGGGTTTCTATTTCTTACTTCCCTGTGAAATATACCAGTATTTTTTTGTAAAATTCAGCAACTTAAAAGTGTCATAAACAGAGGTCCTCTATAGGACTGAAGGAGAGTTCAGACTAAGGCCTGGGAGAGAAGCAGGGAGGTGCTCCTGGGTGTGCACAGTGGACCCTCCCTCTTACAGAAGCAGCTGTAGTCTGTAGCTTCTGTTTGGCTTTGCTTGTCCTTCCCAGTGCCCAGACTGAAGCCTGCTTCAGAGAATTTCTACAAACCCACAGCTCTCAGGCTGGAGAGAGGCCAGGTTTCATTCAGCAAACACAGCCTGCTTTTGTGCTTCCATCAGAGTATCAACTTTTAGGGTCTTATTATTGTATGCGCCATACTAGAACCACAGTTGTGGGGGTGGGATTAAGAGGAAAAGTAAAAAATCTCTTGAACTCACCACTCTGAATAGACTTCAAGAGTCTTTCAAGAGCTTAACTGTCGGTCTTCATTGATGGCCACAACCGATACACTCTCTTTGGGCTTAGAATTAAACTCAAGAAATTAGTGTCAACTCAGTAAAGATTCTGAGCAAGACACAGTCTCTCCGCCTTCCCCCCACTGCACAGAGAAAGATCCACATCTCTAAGGAGCCCTTGCTTAAGGTCCTCAGCGTCGCCTCGCCAGCGAACAGAGCCCAGTGCCGAGCTCCCTGCGGAGCAGCAAGGATTCACACCCACAAGGCCTTGTTTGAGCCAAGGGCTGCAGATGCGCCCCCCCACCCCAAACCCAGAGTGTAGAGTTGACTGTAGGACAGACTTCCAGAATGCTGCACTCGCCGACTTTGTCGCATATACTTGGGCTTCTAGGCAAAGCCCCTCTACCCTGGGGAAAGGGTCAGCGGTCAACCCGGCGGCTAGCTCGCCTGGACCTGGGGAGCTAGAGACTCCTGGTGGGATTGTCCCAGACTGTCTGCGTTGGGACGGGGGGGGGGGTACTCCCAGGACAGGAAAGGGAAGGACGAGAAGTCCCGGTGGGATCCAGAGGGCAGAGCGGGGCCTTCTGGGTCCCGCAGAGCCCGAGCGCTGCACAGCGAGGGTAGGGTCTAGGCCCTTCACCCGGCACTCCCGAACCTCGGCATCCTCCCGCCCACCGCGCCAGCCACACCCCACTCCCCTGCGCCTCACCCGGCAAGAGCCGCGCGCCGACCGAGCCGTCCCTGTACAGGAGGATGTCCGCGGTGTCCCGGATGCGCCGCCCGGCACTCGGCGCGCCCCGCAGCCCGCGGCAGCCCTGGAAGCACACCGCCCAGGCCTGCTCCTCGTTGATGGGCTGCTCGTACACCTTCAGCACCTCCTCCAGGGACAGCTCCCATGGCTCCCGCCGCGCCGCGCCCCCCGCGCGCTCCGGAGCCGCCGCGCCGCCGCCGCCCTCCCGGGCCATGGCCGCTCATCCTCGCCGCCCGCCCGAGCGGCGGGGCTCCATAAAAGCCGAGCGACGCACTACCGAGCGCGGGGGCGGGTCTCGCGCCGTCCGCGTGCTTTGTCATTCCGGCCCCGCCCCGCGCGAGCGGCCGCAGGTGAGGGCGGGGCGGACCGGAGACGGAGGACGAGCTCTAGGGAGGCCCAGGCGGAGGGGGCGGGTCGGGGGAAACCTGGTCTTCTGGAGACTGCGTACTAGGGTGGAGTGCGGGGGTCCGGTGGGAGAGGGAAGGCGCGCACCCGCCTAGGCTGGAGGTTTGGGGGAGGAGCGCCTGGATGAGGACGGGTGAGGAAGGGCAGAGGGCTAAGGCGTGCGTGACGACGGACGCTGGGGTTAGGGGGATTGGCGGGACCCGTGTCGCGGGTGCACACTCGGAGCTCTCGGGACCGAGGCGAGCTCACAGACACGCTGACTCTGCCGAGCTCGCGCGCTCCCAGGCGGCAGGCGCCTACGCCTGCCTCACAACAGGCTGACATCCAGCCTGGGAAACGGGACACGCTGCAGTGATTGTGGGCGCCTCTTGACGTGGAGGAGATGCCAGAGGAATCCAGAAAAACTGCGAATCTCCCTCCCTCTCCCCAGCGAGCGAGCGCGCGCGCACACACACGGACACGCACAGGCACACGCACTCAGGAGCACACATACTCACTTGGGCTTTGAGAAGCAGACAGTGGTCTTTCCGGAAGGCCTGGATGGCAAGGTGACCCCAGGAGGTTGCTACAGGGCGATTGACACAAAGCTGATGCGAGCCTTCAGGTATGAAGTAATAAATAAATGGGCCTTTCCAGAGAGGACGGACCAGCATTAGACTCTGCAGTGTCTTAGTGACAGACACAGTGTGACAATGATAACACGCCCCATTTAGAAAATGTCTGTGCCTTTATTCCAGGACACAGAGGTGGTGGCAAGCCAGGGACTACACAGAGTCACCTTTGTTGGGAGTGGCCTCAGCCATATTTGTGACTGTTCAGAATAACAGTAAGAAAATGTAACTGAGAAATAAATGACAGCAAGGCTTTTATCAGGCCTGGCTAGAATCACGTAGGAAGCACACGGCTGGGGACTGTGGTTCCTACCAAGTCTGGGGTGAAACTTAGAACTCTGAAGTTTCCTGGGGTTCTGGACAGCTGAGGATGGGAACCATACCATAAGGTCATTTCACTTCATTTGAGGGAGATTTGGCTGCTGTCAGTGTCCCACTATTGGATCATCTCTTCTGGATTTTTAATCTTCAAACAGAAAGAAACTTGATACAAATGAATTGTGCCTGAAAGTGTTTATAATCAATAGCTGGGCATATTTCACATCCTTTTCCAGTTCCCAAATTTATGAGACAAAACTGAAGTAACAGAACCAAAGGACACGGAGAAGAGATGAAAGGATCTTTGCCTCTTTCTGAATACATTGTACAGATAACCTAGGACTCTGAAACTCCTCTTCCTTAATCATCACCTGCCCATCACAGGATGACTGACAAAGGATACAAAGGATAGGCAGAAACTTCAAGGGCTGCCTCAGAAGGGAACAGCAGGAGCCTCCTACAAATGGTCTTGTTTATATACTAGCAAGAGTGTGTATTGCAAATAGTTTAAGCAAAGTCCCTGACTCACACAGTGCTCAGTGTGTGGTGTCAGGGAATTGTCCTCTACCAAGGCAGCCCACTCATGAAATGGTTTTTGCTTTTAGAATTGGTGGGAATACATCTTACTAGGAAAGTCTCAGCACCAGCTCATCAGAAACTGGAGTCATGACTCATTTAAGGACTAAGCCACCCATATGCTTTGTTATCCCAGGAGTGATGGGCTGCAGTTGGTGGTGAGGCAGTTGTCAAGGATATCTGCCAGGTGGAGAAAGGAAAGGAAGATAGGGAGTCAATGTGTGTGGGGCCCCTGGTCCAGAGGACAGCAAGGGACCTTTCTGTGTCTGGCAGAGGGTAGGTGCTATATAGAGAAGACAGGGGTTTCATCCCCATCCACTGGGCACCCTCAGTAGTCCTGCCTTCCTTCCCCTCCTTAGTGTCAGAAGCACCCCAGGAGGTGCTTCCTCACAGTCAGTCACAGTGCAGTGAATGCACAGAATTGTGGGGGATTTTGGGCAGAGGATGAAAATTACCTATGAGGAAGCTGCTTGAGATGTA
Source organism: Nannospalax galili (assembly GCF_000622305.1). NCBI lineage: Eukaryota > Metazoa > Chordata > Mammalia > Rodentia > Spalacidae > Nannospalax > Nannospalax galili. The sequence goes on from NW_008345902.1 coordinate 247,698, forward strand.
GCAGGCATAGTTGCTATTATCATTTGAATGTGAAGTGTTCCCCAGAAGGTTTGAATATTGAAAAATGTTGAAGGTTTGAGCGCCAGCTGTTTGCTCCAGTCATTGACAGGTGATTGGATCATGAGGGCTCTGATCAATGGGTTAAACTACTGATGCGGTCACCATTTATTTGTGTGTGTGTGTGTGTGTGTGTGTGTGTGTGTGTGTGTGTGCGTGCACATGCATGCATGTGCTGTGAGTCCAGGTATATGTATGTCATAGTATATATAGTATGTGGAGGTCAAATGACAACTTTTGGAAGTCAGTTCTCTCCTTCCACTATGGTTTCCAGGGATGGGACTCAGATTGTCAGGCTTATGGAGCAAGTACTTCTACCCAGTGAAGCATCTGACTGGCCTTAGATTTGTAATTTAATAGCATTATGGGGAAGTGGTAGAAACTTTGGAGGTAGAGACTACTCGGAGAAAGTAGGTCACCAGAAGAATGTTCTTAGAGACTATATTTTATTCTGGGACTCTTCATTATTCATCTCTCTCCTATCCATCATGAAGTAAGCTGCTTTGCTCGGCTGTGATGCTCTGTTTTACCACACAGGGGCTCAGAAACAAAAAAGCCAAGTGACCATTGACTGAAACCTCTGAAACTGTGAACCAAAATAAATTCTTCCTCCCTTATGTTGTTTGTTAAGAAACTGTGTCACAGCAACAAAATGTCCAATACAACTGCCCTTTTTCTGTTAAAGCTTTGAAGTTTCCTATTAACTTGCAAAGGTTCAGTTTCTCCTTTAATGCACATGGCCCCCCCAGCAGCTGCTGGCATGGTGAGGCTGGATCTTTTGTGCTTAGAATCATTGTTTTGGGCACCCCTAAGTAGTTTGTGGTGCTGGGATTGAACCTAGGGCCTTGTGCATAATACGCACTCTAAAACTGAACTAAGACCTGGCCCTATTACTAAAGAATGTACAAGTTAGGTTTTGGTTTGGTTTGGTCTTTTTGAGACAAAAAGTCCCAGCTGGCCTGGAACTCATTATGTAGACCAAGCTGGCCTCAAACTCACAGAGATCTGCCTGCCTCTGTCTCCCAAGTACAGGAATTAAAGGCATGTGCCACCATACCTGGCAAGTTAGGTTTTAATAAGTATCTTTTCATATCTGAAGGTTAATACTCTCTAGCCACAGTCAAAATGAGGAAGCAGAAGTATTGGTCAACACTACAGTCACTTGTAGAAAGTATTCCTTTCTTTCTTTCGAGGTCATTTACCTATACTTTCCCCAAATGTGCCAGTTGAGACCCGGATATGGATCTCAAGTGAGACATTAACCCAACACCTATCATGGCCATGGCAACAAGAAGGATTTCCATCTTATAGCCGGGAACCCTGAGTGACTTTTAAGCCAGCCATCAGAATTAAAGATCAACTCAAAGATTGATTAAACTGGCCCCTGACCCAGAAAAGAGATGAATGGGATCCTGACCTGGTTGGTGCTCTTGGTGCAGTGATGAGCTCTACAGTTGAGTCTGAAGTCAATCAAGATGACCATTTCCCCCAGTTGAAATGGTACTTGGGCTAAGCATTGGATTTGTCTACAGACAGTTCTGAGGTTGAATCATAAAGAAAAATAGTTCTTCTGGGGCTGGAGAGATGGCTCAGCGGTAAAGAACACTGACTGCTCTTGCAGGGGACCAGGGTTTGATTCCCAGCACCCACATAGTTCTTCCATACCTTAAACTTAATGTGTGAATTTGTGAAACAATACAGCATGTTTCTGGCTAAAAAGAGACAAGAGGGGCTGGAGAGATGGCTCAGCGGTTAAGAGCACTGACTGCTCTTGCAGGGGACCAGGGTTTGATTCCCAGCACCCACATGGCAGCTACGAACCATCCTTAACTCCAGTTCCAGGGGAATCTGAAGCCCTCTTCTGACCTCTGCGGCATTGCATGACACAGGTGCACTCACATACATGCAGTCAATACACTTATACACATAAAATAATAAAAATAATAAATAAAATATTAAAAAAAGAGAGAAAAGAAAAGTCAGGTCTGGTGGCACATGTCTTTAATTCCAGCACTCAGGAGGCAGAGGCAGGCAGATCTCTGTGAGATTGAGGCTAGCCTGGTCTACATAGTGAGTGCCAGGCCAACTGGGGCTACAAGAAAACCCTGTTTCAAAAAGGCCAAAATAAAGAGACAAGAAAAGGAAAAGGAGAAGTTGTTGATAAGTATTATCCCAGCCTGGAAAGCTTTGGCCCAAGGCTGTTTCTGCAATTAAGTGATCACCAGCAGCCTACTCTCTGAAAACATGTTTCTTTTACTTTATTTCTGATAGATTAGGAAATGGGTAGCGGAGGATATCACTTACCCTGGGCTGCCCTTCTTAGGGGCAGACAAGTATTCTTGGTGCAGTGATTAATCCACCAGTGTGTGGAACTGGACAATTACTTTATCAAGTTAATACAATTGTAAAGACACACCAAAAATATACATTTTATGTTGCAAGCTGTTCATATGTGTTTACTGAGCACCTAGCACTGCTGTCTCAGTCTGAGAACAGACCTGTGAGATATCTGGTTGCCCCTCTTTCCATAAGGAGAGACCAAGGGTACATGAGGAAATAAACAGCCACCTGAGGTGGGTGAAGTCTTTGGTACTTAATGTGAACTGGGAGCCCCAGGTGTTATGTTTGCTTTTGGCAAAACTCTGTGACTGGTACTTTGAAAGATACTAATGGGAACTTTTTTAGGGAACTGTAGGTCATGTCTCTATAAGTGGCAATAAATGGGAATGGCTGTAGGCTGATAATTATGCAGACATAGATGGAAGAACTCTAGAAGATTACTTATGGGCATCTTTACAGATGCAGAGACTAGAGGGTCCCAATTTTAGGTTCCTAGAGACCAAATAGATAAGGGAGGGCCAGATCCCCGCATAGTCTTCGGCTACAATTAGAGACCATTCTATGATGTATATTTGCAGGGGTGCAGCACTCTAGAGCCCACAGTGGCTTGCCAGAACAGGTGACATGCCTAGGCGGAGAGACCAGAAAGAATCGGTCACACAGCCAATTTCAAAGCAAAGGTCTCATCTATTCACCTAAACATAGGCAGAACCACTTCACCTGCCAATAATAGAGTGCTGGAGCCTTTGCCATCTAAGTCCACTTCAGATTCAGGTCGGCTTCTCCCCAGAGACTCCATGCACACTGTTTTCAGGGAGCAGTCAGGCTTCATATTACCCGGACTCAAAGGCCCCTGAATATATTCTTTGTCACATTCTGTGCAGCCAGAGTTCAAGGGTATGAGAGGAAAAACTGAAATGTGAGACCCTGGTTTTGGGATAATAATAAAGGCCATGAATCTCCAGGGATAACAGATAGAGAGCCAGGCTATGCTTAGTCTCTGAAGGGAACGAAGGACAACTCGGAGGGAGGAATCTGGGAATGGGTACCACAAGGTTTCTGGGCTGGTGGTTGTAGATGAAGAGGCTGAACCTGGACAGTGAGAAAGGATCCAGAGAATAAGACCACACAGCTGGGTGTGGTTGCATACGCCTTTAGTCCCAGCACTTGGGAGGCAGAGGCAGGCAGATCTCTGTGAGTTCAAGGCCAGCCTGGTCTACATAGTGAGTTCCAGGCCAGCTGGGGCTACAGGGAGACCCTGTCTCAAAAAGATTTTTTTAAAAAAGGCCACACATTGCCACAGGAAGGATCCAGGGTAGAGCCAAAATAAAAGGAGAGAACCAAGAATACAAACTTTCAGAGGAAGTAGCAGACAGGCTCTCTTGAGATGCCTTATACTCCAAGACACACAGGAGATAGGTGAGGCTGGGGATGTTAGGTGGACATTCACCCTTGCTATCAGGAGGTAAAAATATTTGAGGGTTCTGTTTGATGCCCATTGGAATGGGAAAATGGTTGAAGTCATTTGCAAATTTTCAAACAGTTCTGAACAGGAAATTCAGAGTGACCAAAAATGAACAGAATACTTTCCCAGTGCTAGTGAGTCACTCAGCTAAGTGTTGTAACTGCTTCACAGCTGACATCAGTCCCTGGATGATGACACGTTCTTCACTACTTTTCCAGTGGCCTAAACATTGTAAGATTGTACCAATAGTTGTGACACATTCTATACAAATTGAATTTGACACAGTTTGATGTTCAGAGGTTCAAAAAAAGATATGCACTGGAAAGTCTTACACCTCACACAGGCCCTAGCCACTCATTTTCCTCTCAAGGACAATCACTGTGATGGGCCTTGTTTTCCTCACAGAAACATCATTGCCCATGACAAACATGCACATCTGTTTACATAGAGACATATCACACATTACACATGTCCTACACTTTGATTTTTCACCATGAGCATGAAGAAACAATCTATGTCTCTGGGTAAGGAGCGTCTGCACTTTCTCTTTGTGGGTTTGCAAGAATCTCCCTGCCAGTTCTCACAGGGAGATGTGAAGATTGTTTCTGATCCTGAGTGAATAGTCTGGTACACTCTGCTTGCTTAATCATGGTACTCAACTACCTTTCATAATTGATTCTTGCCCATTTCTACATATGCAATGTAAATCTCAAGAAATGGACTCCCTGGATGAAAATACCTACAAACTTACAGTTTTTTGAGTGCTTAGTAATTAAACCTGGAGCCTTGTGCACACTCAGCCAGCACTCTACCCTTGACCTACTTCTCTCACTCAATTTGTGAACTTAAAACAAGAATCACCAAATAGCCCTCCAAAGAGGCTCTTTCCACTTAGGTGCACGCACGTAATATTTGAAGGTTACCATTTCCTAAGCTCCCTTGACACAAAGTAGGATCCAACTTTTTTTTCTTGGTCTTTTTTTTTTTTTTTTGAGACAGGGTCTCCCTGTAGCCCCAGCTGTCCTGGAACTCACTATGTAGACCAGGCTGGCCTTGAACTCAGAGATCCACCTGCCTCTGTCTCCCGAGTGCTGGGATTAAAGGCGTGTGCCACCACGCCTGGCAGGATCCAACTTTTTAATTTTTGTCAGATGTGGTAGCTCACACCTATAATCTCGAAACACTCAGCAGGCAGAAGCAGGAGACTGGAGAGGCCTAAGCCAACAAGGACTGCAAAGTGAGATCTTGTCTTAGAAAAAAAAATGGGAGCTGGCAAGATGAGTTAGCAGGTAAAGGCGCTTGCTGCCCAGTCTGATAAACCCTGTAGTTGTCCTCTGACCTCTATATGTGTGCCATGGCATGCACACATCTGTATATACACATCATAAAAATAAATAAAATCCTTGTGAATGTTTGACAGGTGTAAAATAGTTTAATGTGTGTTTTGCTTATTAGCATGAACAACAGATTTTATATTTTTGAAACAGGGCCTTGCAATTGTAAGATGTTAGCCTTGAACTCCCAATTCTTGGCCTCTAGGGGGATGGGACTAGAGGTATACAATACCACAACAAGTTCAGATTATTTTTATTTTGCTTTTTTGTTTTGTTTTGTTTTTTTAGACAGAGTCTTCTTGTTGCCCTAGCAGCCCTACCTGGCCTGGAACTCACTATATAGATCAGGCTGGCCTTCATCTCACAAAGGTCTATCTGCCTCTGCCTCCGGAGTGCTGGGATTAAAGGTGTGCACCATCATGCCTGGCCAGATTATTTCTAAAATCATGCAGTTTGTGGTGGTTTTAATAAGTATCCCCCATAGGCTCAAGTATTTGAACACTTGGTTAGTTGCTGGCACTTTGGGGGAAATTCATGGAACCATTAGGTGGTGCCGCCTTGCTGGAGGAACATGTCACTCAGGGTGGGCTTTGAGAGTTCATAGCTTTGCCCCACTTCCAGTTTGTCCTCTCTCTGCTTGCAGAGCATGCTTGAAGATGTAAGTACTCAGCTTTCTGCTCAGCCACTTCCTGCTACCATGCTTCCCCTACTGTTAGGAACTCTCCCTCTAGAACCATAGGCATAAATAAACTCATCCTCTGTAAGTTTCCTTGGTCATAGTGTTTCCTTAGACTACGCTGGCATTGACCTCACAGAGATCCACCTATCTCTATCTCCTGAGAACTGGGATTAAAGGAGTGCACCACCACACCCAGCTAGTTTCCTGGGTCATAGTGTTTTATCTCAGCAACAGAAAGTAATCTGCAATTTGGCAAGTATTAAGCCATCCTGGTGGCTCACACTTATAATCCCAGCACTTGGAAGATAGAAGCAAGAGGATAAGAAGTTCGAGGTCATTCTCAGCTACATGGCAAGTTCAAGGCCACCCTGGGCTACATGAGACCCTGTATGGAAAACAATCACCCCTCTGAAAACAAGTATTTATTCATTTCTATGTGCTAGACAGTGCTTCACTTTATAGGGATATAGAAGTGAATGAAACTGAGCCAATTCTCACCTCATTAGCAAAGCAGAAATATATTTTGAGCAGTGATTTCAATAATTCATATAAACAATAATTTTGTCCTAACCTTTGGAGTTGAATTTCCTAGATCATCAAAATTATTTTTCATCCTCTTAGAGAAAGGCTTTTTATACTTTAGGCTCAGAATCACCTAGAAATCCTGCTAAAACCCAGATGTTTGAGTCTTACCATTTTGCCATACCTGTGGTCTGTGTGGAGCCCAGGAACTAGCATATCCGCACACCAAGAGTTGTGGCTGCTACAGTGAACTCGCTGCTTCAGCTGAGGGATAAGTTGCCAAAGCAGGCCTTCAACTTGTAGTTTTTCTGCCTCAGCTTCCTGAGTAGCTGAGGCCTGTACCAGAACATCAGGTCAGCCTATTGTTTTGTCTTTTTTCGGTCTTTTTGAGACAGGGTCTCCCTGTAGCCCCAGCTGTCCTGGAACTCACTATGTAGACCAGGCTGGCCTTGAACTCACAGAGATCTGCCTGCCTCTGCCTCCCAGAGTGCTGGGATTAAAGGCGTGCGCCACCATGCCTGGCCTTATTGTTTTGTCTTTTAAGAAAGGGTTATTTATTTATTATTTTACATGTGTATTTTACCTTTATGTAACTTAGGTGCACCACATTCACTCATACCCCACAGAGAACAGAAGAGGGCATCAGATCTCTTGGAACTGAAGTTATAGACAGTTGTTAGCCACCTAAGTGAGTGTGGGGAATGGAACCTGGGTCCTCTGCAAGAACAGTCAGTATTCTTAGCCACTGAGCCATCTCTCCAGCCCTAAGAGTAGGTGTTTGGTTTTTTGTTTTTGTTTTTAATTTTATATATCGATCAACATTCTATCACCACAAGAAACAAAATAAGATAATTAAGTTAATAAGAAGACAGGTTTATTTGGCTCACAGTTTCAGAGGTTTGAGTCTATGGTCACTTGTCCCTCTTGCTTTGGGCCTGTGGCAGCCAGTACATCTGTTAGGAACATGTAGCAAAGGAAGCTGTTTGCATCATGCAGCTAGGAAGCAAAGTGAGATAGAGATAAGAAAGCATTGAATTCTGTGTCCCCTTAAAGGGCATGCCCATGACATCACTTCCTCTCATCTTTTAAAAGCTCTAGCACCTCCAAACAGGTCATGGACTGACAAGCCAGTGTTCAACAAATGGGCCTTTCTATTGTTGGAACCCCAGTTTGGGGTACCCAACGTCCATAGGAGGCCGCTCCCCAATAACTCAGTCCTCAGACCAGAAGATGCAACAAGCATGAGGATTTATTACATTTTTCAAAATGGACCCCTGCCTCACTCGGAGGGCAGAAGCCCAGAGCCCAGTTCACAGGCTTCTTTTAAAGACAAAGACCACAAACTAGAGAGAAAGCGGCAGTAACGTCACAAGCGGCGGCTATGTGCTAAGCAAAAAAGCGGCGGCTATGTGCCAAGCAGAGGTAGGGGGGGATTTCTGGGATAATTTCCAGCTTTAGGCAAAGAGCATTAGAAAGGTCAGTTCAGCTTGTTCTTAGCATTCAGAATTATTTTTTTATTTTTACTTCCTTGTACAGTTCTTTGGCCTGAAGGACCTTATTTCTTTGTCTTTAGCCTAGGGGGACTGAATTAGGGTCCTTCACTATAGCATTTTGTGTCTTGCAAACTTTCTTCCTTTCTCTTTCTTTCTCTCTCTCTCTCTCTCTCTCTCTCTCTCTCTCTCATAAACTTTTTTGCAGGAGGGTGGTGGAAGTTAAGACAGGGTCTCATGTAGCCCACGCTGGTCTCAAACTCACTATGTGAAGATGAGAGGATACCTTTAATTTTTTTTTTTTGAGACAGGGTCTCCCTGTAACCCCAGCTGGCCTGGAACTCACTATGTAGCCCAGGCTGACCTTGATCTCATAGAGATTCACCTACCTCTGCCTCCCAAATTCTGAGACAAAAGGTGTGTACCACCATGCCCAGCCCTGACATTGAACTCTTAATTCTGAAGAGCTGTGACAACTCCATTTTAAAACCAACCTCCATTTTATTAAACACCCCAGTTGAATCTTTCCAGTAAGAGCGAGTAGTTCCCAGAATACCCAGAGACCAACTGCCACAAATGGTCAAAACTGCCTCCCAACCACAAACGGTCAAAATAGCCTGACAAACAACCAATCACCTACGGCCCTGTACATTCATCCCACCATGACGTAAGGCTGTGGTGGGTCCCCTATAAAAGGCCAGCCCAAACGATGGACTGGGCCTTCTCATAGAGCTGGGGTGCCAGTCTCTGTGTTCTCATAGAGCTGGGGTGCCAGTCTCTGTGTTAAGGTCCCTACCGCGGTTTGTACTTTTGTTCAATAAACCTTGCTTTTGCAGTTTTGGAAGTGTTGGGCAGTCGCTGGTCTCTTTGGGGTCCTGAGGCTGAAGTATAACACTTTTGCCTCTGGAGACATCCCAAGTGCTGGAATTATAGGCATTGGCCACCACACTGCTAGTTGTGTCTTACAACTTTTTTTTTTAATTATTTTTTGTGTGTATGAGTATATTGCCTGCATGTATGTAAGCGCACCCATGTCATGCAATGCCCATGGAGGTCAGAAGAGGGTGTTGGATCCTCTGGAACTGGAGTTACAGGTGGTTGTTAGCTGCCACGTGGGTGCTGGGTTTTGAATCTGGGTCTTCTACAATAGCAGCCAGTGCTCTTAACCACTGAGCCATCTCTCCAGCCATGTCTTTCAACATTTGACTGAAATGCCAAACATTGCCTGTAGGCCAGTAGAGTCTGAAATAACATGTTTACGCCAAAAAATGAATACATGTCCTCTGCTGCCACTGGGGTTCACTTGGTTGGTGCACGATTCTCAACACTCCTTGACACTGCCTTATTTCATGGTGGGGACTGGGCTGTGTGAGAAATTTCCTTGATGAACCTGCATCACCTCCAGCTTTTCATCCTCCCGTGAATCTCGGAACACTTTTACTTCCTGGTAACATCTGTGGACTATCACTTGTCAGTCTGGTGGTGGCATAATGTGGAAGGGTGTTTTCTGATCCTGGGCTTGGGGGGTGGGGCTTTCTTAGTGATGCTCCTTCTTCCTTATGGCAGCCGCACTTTGCCTTGTGTCTTGGGTTCCCTGTCTGAGAAGCTTTCCTGCCTTCCCTGGTAGGCAGACATTCCTGCAGGTTCTCCTCAATGCTCAGGACAGATGCTTTTTTCTTGTATGTGGTCTCTGTTAGGATGGGTTTCACCTTTTTTCTGAGGGCAATAGGGTTAGCTGCCATATCCCAAGGTCTTTTGTCTAGGTAGGTTTTGTGCTTTTTGGGCCCACATGATTGATATTCTTCTCCAGGTATGAATGCTTTCTCAGGAGTCTATTCTAGCCCCAGTCTTCCTTCTGAGCCCCTGTGTCAGGTGTGGATGAGAATTGTGAGTGGGCCTGTGGCTTCTGAGATTTCTGAGATTCTGTGCTCTCTTCTTAACTGTGCGTGCACCTATGTCTCTCCCGCCTGTGCTTGGCCTTTTTTCACCGTTTTGAGAGGCACTGCCTTCCTCAGGTGTTAGGTTATTTGCTTTTCAGGGGCTCCAGCAAAGTATTATCTTACAAATATTTCTCTTTCTTTCTTTTTTTTTTTTTGGTGTTTTTGAGACAGGGTCTCCCTGTGGCTCCAGCTGCCCTAGAACTCACTATGTAGACCAGGCTGGCCTTGAACTCACAGAGGTCCACCTGCCTCTGCCTCCAAAGTGCTGGGAATAAAGGCGTGTGTCCCCACACCTGGCAAGAATATCTCTTTTTCTTATTGTTAGGATAGCAGTGATGGTGTTTCCAACTTTTCTTGATGAAAGTAGAATGTACAAGGAAATCCCAAGTAAAACAGACACATTCTTAAATTTCTCTAAATTGTTTCATGTAGTTTATTTTAATAATTAGCTAATTTTGGGTTTGGGGCACGTGTGCACGCATGTGTGCGTGCGTGCGTGTGCGTGTGTTTTGAGACAGAGGCTCACTATGTATCCCAGGCTGGTTTCTATGTAGACTTGACCTTGAACTCACAGAGATCTGCCAGCCTCTGCCTCCCAAGTGCAGGTGTGTGCCCCATACCTGGCCTTAATTTTGTTTTTTGGAGACAGTCTCACTATGTAGTCCTGTCTGACTTAGAACTTCCCAGAGTAGACCAAGCTGGCTTTGAACTTGTAGCAGTTTCCCCCCTACAGTCTTAGGGCTAGAATTATAGCTGTGTGCCACCATGACCAGCTCATAGCTTTCCATTTACATTAGTATGTGAAGTTTTCTTTCAAACTGTAGTTTTGTTTTTTTTGAAACAAGTTCTCATTGTATAGCCCAGGCTCACAAGGAGCTCATAGTCCTCGGGCCTCAGCCTCCTGAGTGCTGGAATTATAGATGTACATCATTACTCGTTGCTTAAACTGGATTAAAAATTTTTTTTAATTAAAAAAAATTTTTTTAATTTTAATTTTTCGTGTATGAGTATATTGCCTACATGTCTATAAGTGCACCAGTGTTGTGCAGTGCCCTTGGAGGTCAGAAGAGGGCATCAAATCCTCTGGAACTGGAGTTATGAATGGTTGTTAACAGTCATGTGGGTACTGGGAATCAAACCTGGGTCCTCTGCAAGAGCAGTCAGTGCTTTTAACCACTTTTTTTTAATTTTAATTTTTCGTGTATGAGTATATTGCCTACATGTCTATAAGTGCACCAGTGTTGTGCAGTGCCCTTGGAGGTCAGAAGAGGGCATCAAATCCTCTGGAACTGGAGTTATGAATGGTTGTTAACAGTCATGTGGGTACTGGGAATCAAACCTGGGTCCTCTGCAAGAGCAGTCAGTGCTTTTAACCACTGAGCCATTTCTCCAGCCCTCTTAAGCTGGATTTTTTTAAAAATTAAAAAAAAATTTAATTACTTTTATTTTATGTGTATGCATGTATTGCCTGCATGTAGGTGAGTACATCCATGTTGTTCAATGCCCACAGAGGACAGAAGAAGCTGTCGGAGCCCCTGGAACTGGAGTTACAGACAGTTGTTAGCTGCCATGTGGGTGCTGGGATTTAAACCCAGGTCTTCTGCAAGAACAACCAGTATTCTTAACCGCTGAACCAGCTCTCCAGCCCCTAAGCTGGATTTTTTTACATTTTATTATTTCATTTCATATTTCTTTTGTTTTAATATTATTTTATATTTTATTTTATTGCATAGGGTTTTTTTTTTTTTGTTTTTTTTTTGTTTTTGAGACAAGGTCTCCCTGTAGCCCCAGCTGGTCTGGAACTCGCTATGTAGACCAAGCTAACCTCAATCTCATGGAAATTTGCCTGACTCTGCCTTTGAGTGTTGGGATCAAAGGCATGAGCTACCATGCCTGGGGTTAGTTTCTTTTTGAGACAGGGTACCATGTATCCCAGGCTGACCTCAAACTTGCTAGTAACCAATAAGGACCTTTAGCTTCTGATCCTCTCACCTCCACCATCTTCTTTATTTTAAAAATGTGACCTGGACTGGAGAGATGACTCAGTGGTTAAGAGCACAGATTGCTCTTGCAGAGGACCTGGGTTTGGTTCCCAGCAACCAAATGGTGTCTAACATAGGAAATAAAAATAACAAATAAGTAAATAATAAATGTTTTAAAGAAGTGAGTTGAGGGGCTGGAGATTATAATTCAGTTGGTAGAGTGCTTGCCTAGCAAGTAACATTAAGTATGTTTTGCATGACTGGTCTTCCCATTATCTGTGTGTGTGTGTGTGTGTGTGTGTGTGTGTGTGTGTGTGTGTATGTGTGTATGCATGCACAGAGGCCAGAGGTCAACCTTGGATGTTCCTTAGGAGCTGTCTGCCTTTTTTTTTTAGCCACCTATTAGGTTAAGCTGGCCAGCCAATTAATTCCAGGGATCCACTGGTCTCCACGTCCCCAGTGCTAGAATTGAAAGCATGCACTACCAAAGCTTTTTAAACAGGTTCTGGGAATGGAACTCAGGTCCTCAGGCTGGCATGGCAAGTACTTTACCAACTGAACCATCTCCCATCCTCCCTTCCTCATCTCTTTTTAGGGTTGATGGCAATGATTAGGAGTGTGTGCAGCTCCCATGACCACCTGTTCACCCCCAGTGATGCTTTTTTTTTTTTTGGTCTTTTTTGAGATAGGGTCTCCCTGTAGCCCCAGCTGTCCTGGAACTTGCTATGTAGACCAGGCTGGCCTTGAACTCACAGAGATCCACCTGCCTCTGCCTCCGGAGTGCTGGGATTAAAGGTGTGTGCTACCATGCCCCACCCCAGGGATGCTTTTATATTGGTAGATATCTACTCCTGCCCTTGCTTCTCAAACCCATCAGCTCTCCTCTCCATTCCTGGCATCTTCATAACTGACCCATGGTTCAGGGTGAGAACTATGTTTTGTTTTGTTTTTAATATTTTATTTATTATTTTTATTTTATGTGTGTGAGTGCATTGCCTACATGTATGTGAGTGCACCCATGTTGTACAATGCTGCGGAGGTCAAAAGAGGGCTTCGGATTCCCCTGGAACTAGAGTTAAGGACAGTTCACAGCCACCATGCGGGTGTTAGGAATTGAATCCAGGTCCTCTGCAAGAGCAGTTAGTGCTTTTAAACACTGAGCCATCTCTCCAGCCCCAAAACTATGTTTTGTTTGAGACAGGGTCTCTCTTAGCCCCAGATGACCTAGAACTCACTATGTAGACCGGCTGGCCTTGAACTTGCAAAGATCTGCCTGTCTCTGCCTCCCCAGTGCTGGGTGGGATTAAAGGCATTCACCACCATACTTGGCTGTTTTTTTGTTTTTAACCTGGCAGATCTTCAAACAAAAACTGATTTGAATTACAGAAGAACTTGGCCGATTCTGTGTATCTGCCTCATCTGCCCTAGTCTATTTTCAGCAAATAGTCCAGCTCATGTCATGTGGTCCCTTCTTAGGCCTCCATCCCACCTTGAATGAAAGCCAAGGTTTTTACAATGCTTAAAAAGACCCTAGTAGCCTCTGCTCTTCCCTCTTTCCACCCCCCACTGTATATCTTAATAACTTGCATTTGGTTTTATCTTGGTTTTGTTTTTTGGATTTTTTTGTGGTAGTACCTCATATATGCTAGGCAAGCATTCTCCATTGAGCCATGTTCCAGCCCTAACTTGCAGTTCTTTATATCTCTCATAACACTTACCATACATTATCCAATATGCCATATTTTACTTATGTATGACTGTCTGTTCTACTAGACCATACCCAACAAAGGCAGAGACTTTGCCTGTTTCTGTTTTGTTTTTTACACTGTTATGTCCCCAGCCCCAGAATGGTGCCTGACATATATGAGTCCAACCAAGTATCCTGAACGACCACCTTTGTTCACATAGTTCTCCACCATTGTTAGTACTTGTACAATATTCACTGTAATTTCACTGCTATTTTTTAACTTTAATCTCACAGCAGCCCTATGGGAGAGGTAGAATATGTTATGATCTTTATTTGACAGATGAAAATTTGTGGTAGCAATTGACTGTGAGTTCATATGTCAAGTCTGTGGTACAATCTAGTTTCCCTCTTTCTTTTCTTTTTTCTTATTGTTTTTGACTGGGTCTCACTCATACTGTAGCTCAGACTGGCCTGGAACTCACTGCAGTCCTTTTACCTAGACTCCTAAGTGCTGGGATCATGAGCATAAGCCACCATACCCAGTGTTCTCCTCATACTTAGTACAGAGATCTTTCGAGAGACCAGAGGTTGGAAAACTCTGGCCCTTGGGGCACACCTGGCCCACTCCCTGTTATTTTCTTTTCCTGTTTTCATTTTTGTCTCTTTGAAACGGTCTCCTTATACCCTCAGCTGGCCTGGAACTTGATATGTGGACCAGGCAGGCCTCGATCCATAGAGACTTGCTAGCCTCTGCCTCCCAAGTGCTGGGATTAAAGGCATGCACCACCACCATACCCAACCCTCCACTCCCTGTTTTTAATCAATAAAGTTTTATTGACATAGAGTCGCATTCATTGGTGACATATCTGAGGCAGCTTTTATGCTACTACAAGTTGGGTAGATATGATGAAGACTACATGGCCCACAGAGTTAAAATATTCACTCTCTGGTCCTTACACTAGAATGCTAGTGTAGTGAGGCAGCAGCCAACCACATGTAACACCTTTAGAGGTTCCTGGTCACCTTTCAGGAAGTCCACTATATCAAAGCAATTTTCATACTGATACTATGATGTAATTTTTCACTGTGCTGACATTTATGATGATGGTACAGAAACAGTGGTGGGTGTATGAGTTTCCTCTAGCTGCTGAAACAAATGACCACAGTCTAGGGGCTCAAGCAACAAAGATTCATTCTTACAGTTCTAAGGCCAAAGTATATACAGGCTTGAGCGCCCTCCAGAGACAACAGGAGATAATCCTGTTCCTTGTTTCTGTTTGGTGACTTCAAACATTCCTTGAATTAAGAATTATATCTACAATGACTATTTCCAAGAACCTTGTGTGTTATGTCTATAATCCCAGCAATTGAGAGGTAGAAGCAGGAGGATCAGGAGATCAAGGTCATCTTTAGCTACATAGTGAGTTTGAGGCCAGCCTGGGCTACAAGAAACCTTGTCTCCTTAAAAAACAAAACAAGCTCCAAAATAGAATAAATGAGAAAGCCTAAGCAAGTGATGAAGGTCTGTGTAGGTTTGTTATGATATATAAAGGATGAGACAAAAATAATATACACATAATCTTAAAATTTCTAAGGTCATAGTCAACTAGTTTAAGGAACAAAATATATATCTAGTCAAGGTTTATCTGAGAATATTTGGTTTTTTGCCCAAGCCTTATCTACATAGCACATGATAATTAAAAGTACCAGACTGGTGGAACTAACCTTATTGGATGTTTAACAGCCATACTTTGAGGCCTATACTAATCAAGTCAGAGGGAGTTAAAGGACAGTTTTTGCTCCTTGTCCTCCAAGGTCAACTAAGTTCCAGGGGACTATGGAACATCTCTCAAAATATCCTGTAACTGTGGTGAGTCACCTGTCCTCTTGTTCAAGGACTTGGAGACCCCACCCGATGGACATGAACCAGTGTCCAGTCTACAAAGAGGAGGGTCAACTCAAAGGAAACATTTCCTCCATGCTCCCAAGTGAAGCTAGCCGTGGTTGAGTAGGACCTTTCACTTATCTTTATATAGATGGAACTGGTAAAAGAAAGGGGTCAGGAGTTCCTCCTAAGCCCATGTGACCCCCAAGGAACAGATCCTCAAATGACTTTAAGTGTAAATATAAATTGATTTATTTGGGCCAACTGTATGGTCTTAAACACCCAAAAGCAAAGTATAACCAAAGAGCAAAGTTCAAGGGGATTACACTTCTCAGACATTAGGCTTAAGTCCATATAAAAAGTTATTTAGACAATTATTTCTCACTGATGATTTTGTTCTGAATCAGAAAGTGCTGCTCAGATGTAAGCCAGTTTCTTGGCTAAAAGTCAAAATGTCCTTGGACCTCTTAGCAACATACTCCGTTCCAAAGGCCAAAAATGTCAAAAGTATTTGGAAGGTTTTATCTAATCCTTAAAAGAACGTGCTAATTTTTAGCAGTTTTCTGGGGGGAGGGGGGGAATGTTACAGTAGCAAAAAGAAGAAAAAGTACACGAAGTTGTCAGAAAAAAGTGATGGGAGATATGGGAGGAGTTGGAGGGGAGGGAGTGGGCATGGATTTGATCAAAACACCTTATATGCTTATATGCCTGTTTGAAATTCTCAATAAATTATTAAAAAAAAAAGCTGGGGCTGGGCGTGGTGGCGCAAACCTGTAGTCCCAGCACTTGGGAGGCAGAGGCAGGCGGATCTCTGTGAATTCAAGGCCAGCCTGGTCTACATAGTGAGTTACAGGACTGCTGGGGCTACAGGGAAACCCTGTCTTAAAAAAGACCAAAAAAAAAAAAAAAAACCCACCAAAAAAACAACAACAAAAAACCAACCTGGGTATGGTGGTGCACACCTTTAGTCCCAGCACTGGAGGCAGGGGCAGGTGATCTCTGAGTTTGAGACTAGAATGGTCTACATAGTGAGATCCAGGCCAGCTGGGTCTACAGGAAAACTCTGTCTCAAAAATTTTTTTTAATAAAAATAAAATTAAAAAACAAAACATGCAGCTGGAGAGATGGCTCAGTAGTTAAGAGTACTTGCAGCTCTTCCAAGGGACCTGTGTTCCCAGAACTCATGTTGGGTAGCTCACAACTGCCTATAACTTCAGCTCCAAAGGATCTGTCACCTTCTGGCTTCTGCAGGCACTTACACAGACACATACACCTAGAAATGAATGTTTAAAACAAAGCAAACAAACAAAAAAATCTAAGAGCAAAGAAAAGGGGAATGACGTACTCAGCAACAGGGTAGGTTAAACAGCTTGGGGGAGTCACCATAGAATGCCACATGGCTTAAATGAATGTCAGAGATACTACATATATACAATAGAAGGTATTTATGCCCATGGGTAAAACATAATATACAGATTATTTGTGTGTATACCTGCTCATGTGTATGAACCTTTGTTTGCACATGGGTGTGGATATCAGAGGTCAACAGTGGGTGTCTTCCCCAGTCACTCTCTACCTCAGTCGTTCTCCATCTCTGGCCCTATTTACTTATTTATTTTTGGGACAGGTCACCATGTAGTCTTAGCTGGCCTGACGCTCACCATGTAGACCAGGCTGGCCCCAATCTCATGATATCTATCTACCTCTCCTCCTGAGTGCTGGGATTAAGGAATGTACCACTACATTGGACTTGGCCCTATTATTTATTTATTTATTTATTTCCCTATTTTTTTTTCTTTTTTGGTTTTTTTGAGACAAGTTCTCCTTGTGGCCCCAAGCTGGCCTGTGACTCACTCTGTAGACCAGGTTGGCCTTGAATTCATTGAGATCAGCCTGCCTATTCCTGAGTGCAGGGATCAAAGGTATGCACCACCACCCTAGTCTCTATTTTTGAGATGAAGCCTTGCTGTGTTGCCTAGGCTGCTCCAAACTCCTAGGCTGAAATGATCCTCGTCCCTCAGCTTCCGCAGCAGCTAAGATTCACTGATGTATGTCACTGTGCCTGCCAAAAATGCAGATTATAAAGCAGCAGTTAAAAGAAAAATATTTGCAAAGAAGAAAGCTTGGAAGCACACTGTAAATATCAGTGGTTATCGGTGTGATTTTGGGTGAAGTTACTATTCTGTACCTGTAGTTTTGTCAAACAGATCATCTCTTTCATAATAGTGGGAAAAGATCCTTTTTGAAATGTTGGAACACAAGATTGGAAGATGAAGATAAATCAGGGAACCATCACAGGGTGGATTTCAGTGATTGGATTTGTGTTGGGAGGTCTTCTGGTGGTGGGGAGGGTTGCTTGTTTATAGAAGGAAGTGAGGCACTTCTGATAGAGTCAGGTTGGAACTCCTACCCCATCCTATCCGACCCTGTACTGCACAGGGGGCCTGGCTGTAGAGACGGGTTTTTTGTTGAAATGTCTTCTGCGTTGGTTGTCTTATCGTGATCTTGCTAGTTTTATTTTCTGTACATGCTAAGTGGCCCTTTGGCTGCTAGCACAACAGTACCACCTATTGGCCAAGGAGGCGGATAACGCCGAATCTAGGAAAACTGGAGTGTTTGCTCTTTGTCCTTTCCACGCTGGCTCTGACTGTGGCTCCACCCTACGTTGGCCTACCTCACGCTGGGTGAACTTTAGTGACTGCTAGGCAATCTCAGGGATTTCAAATCTGTCCCAGTGTCCTGCCTTCCGGTTAGATCTTCTATGTGTATGCCTGGGGTAGTGCTGGAAATTCAGCATTGTTATGTTACTGCGGTGCAGGTAATGCGGACTCTTTCTGCTGCCACCGATGAATACTTTTGCTACATTCAAGTTCAGAGTGTAACTAGTCAGGTGAACCTGAGCACCCCAGTTGGCTCCCCGAGCCTCCGTTTCCCCATCATAAACACACACTACTTGCGTGCCTAATTATGCGGGATATCATTGCTGTCTCTGTTATTGTTAATGTCGTTTCCATTAATTATACTCGTTTTTTATTGTTGTCACTTACAGTTACAACGTAGTTAATGCATTGCTAAGAACTTATTATGTTCACTGTCTCATTAACTCTAGTTCGGACGAATAGCAGCTCCCTACTGAAAGAACTTCTCACTTCCTGTTCGCGGATCTCCCTATGTCAGCGGTCCTCTAAAATACTTAGCAGTGAGGCTTCGGAGTGGTTGAGTCCGCCCACCTCCATTCTTGGTGATCAGCCCTAGGAAGATGCACTGGTGTGGTTTTTATCCGAAACACCCGTGGAGACGCAAGGTGCTCTAGACTAGCTGGTTCCCACCGAGAAGGCGCATCCGGGGAGGGCCGCTCCCCCTTCTGTCCCGCTCCCTCCTCCGGTGCAAGTCCTTGGTCGGAACTTCCACGCATCATCACACACAACAACGGAACCCTTGGTCCTTTCCAAGGACCCCGTGAGCATGCCAAGTGGGTCTTACAAAGGGAGAAACTGAGGCACGATAGCATTCCTTGGCTGGTTTTCCACCTCTATTCTTTAATTCGGCACGAAAACTCATTTGGTCAGTTTTCCTACAATCAGAGACACATCAACACAGCACAGTATTGGGGGCTGATACAATACTTCACCGTGCAAAGCAGGGTAGAGGTTTTCAGCCTCTCCCCCATCCGATTTGTAATGGGGTCTTCCTAGGATCAGCTCAGGGTTTTTCCCATCAGTACAGTCCCGTTTGGAACCCGGATGTTAGCCTCAGTCAATCCTCACCAAGCCCCGCCAGCTTCAAATTCTGCGCCACTTTCCGTCTAGCTGTCATGCGCAGGTTCACTCCGGCGCCAAGGCAGTCGCGAGACTCAGCGTCCAGCGCCACTACCACTATGGCTGCCACCTGCGCCACCCCAAGATGGCGGCAGAACGAAGGTCAGGCAGGGCAAAGGTCATGGCACCGCTAGCCAATGAGCGCGCGCGCCTGGCCGCCGCCTATAGGAAGGCAGCGCGGGCTGTGGGGCTGGAGTGTGCGGGAGCTTCAGTCACCATGTCGGGCTCGCAGGCCGAGGGTGCAGCGTTCTGTAAAGGGCCCGGCCGCCGGAGGACATGGGCCGAGCTGCTGGGTAAGTGGACGGCCTTGCCCCGCCGCCCCGGTGGCCCCGCCCCGACTCCTTTCCCTCCCGGGCTCCTTCCCGCTGTCCGCCCCGTCGTGTCCAGCCCAGAGCCTCGCAGGCTCTGGGTCACCGGGGCGGGTCTGCGCGTCCTCATGGATCAGCGTCGGGCCTCAGGCTGTTATTGCAGACTCCCCTCCTTGAGCCCAGCCGCTCTTAGAGCAGGTGACTGTCGGGGTCGGTCTCCGGCAGTTCAGCGAAGTATTTCACCTTGTAATTTTTTTTTTTTTTTTTTTGGTCTTTTTGAGACAGGGTCTTCCTGTAGCCCCAGCTGTCCTGGAACTCACTTTGTAGACCAGGCTGGCCTTGAACTCACAAAGATCCGCCTGCCTCTGCCTCACGAGTGTCGGATTAAAGGTGTGCGCCACCACGCCCAGCCTTAAATTTTTAAAATTTATTTCTAGGACTGGAGAGATTGCTCAGGGGTTAAGAGCACAGACTGCTCTTGCAGAAAACCCACGTTCGAGTCCCAGCGCATCCACACAGCGGCCAACAACTGTCTATAATTCAAGTTCCAAGGGATTATTTCTATTTTGTGTGTAAGAGTGTTTTGCCTGTGTGTATGTATGTGCACCATGTGTATGCAATGCCCTTGGAAGCCAGAGGAGGGCATTAGAGCTCCTGGAACCGGAGTTAAGGACAGTTGTTAGCCACCATGTGGATGCTGGGAACTGAATCCTGGCCCTCTGAAAGAGCAGCCAGTGCTCTTAACCACATCTCTTCACCTCCATCTTGTAATTTTTTGAAATTCATTTTTCCCACTTAGCAGGCAGAGTCAAGAAGCAAAAACATAATCCTGAAAGGGAACAAAAATTAAAGGATTCAGCACTGCACCTCCTGAGAGGCCACCAAAACATGAATGACCTTTTGCTAGAGGTAAGAGGAAGTTGGAGTGGTGGGCAGGTTGAGTGTTTGGAGCCCAGCTAGGACATAATTTTCCTATTGCCCTTGGAAAGCTCATGTACCTGGTGAACAGTTGGTACCTGCTGACCTGGTGAGAGGAAAGCTGAAGGCATTTATGCCTTTGAAGATTAGAACAGTTGGGTAGTGAAATATAGTAATGTTTTAAAATTTAAAAATTTTATTTTCTGTGTCTGGGTGGTCTGCATGCACAGATGTAAGTGTGCCTCCTGTTTGCAGTGCCTGAGGAGATTGAAAGAGGGTGTCAGATCCTCTGGAACTGGAGTTACAGGCAGTTGTTAACCACCATGTGGGTGCTGGGAACTGAACCTGGGTCCTCTGCAAGATCAAGGTCAGCCAGTGCTCTTAAGTGTTGGGCCATCTCTCCAGTCCTGAAATTTTTTTTTTAAATACTTTATTATTTTTTTATGAGTATGAATGTATTGCCTGCATGGATATAAGTGCACCCATGTCATGCAATGCTGCAGAGGTCAGAAGGGGGCTTCAGATTCCCCTGGACCTGGAGTTAAGGATGGTTCTTGGCCACCGTGTGGGTGCTGGGATTCAAACCTGGGTCCTCTGCAAGAGCAGTCAGTGCTCTTAACCGCTGAGCCAGCTCTCCAGCCCCTCCAGTCCTGAAATTTAATAATTCTTTGTGTGTGTGTGTGTGTGTGTGTGTGTGTGTGTGTGTGTGTGTTTTTTTGGGCCCAGGTCTCCCTGTACACCGGGCTGGTCTTGATTTACAGAGATTCGCCTGCCCCTGCCACCCAAGTGCTGGGATTAAAGAAATTTAATAATTCTTGGAAGGCTTTAATGGATTCATTCTAAGTATTAAAAAAAAATAATTCAAGGGGCTAGAGAGATGACTCAGTGGTTAAGAGCACTGATTGCTCTTGCAGAGGACCCAGGTTCGATTCCCAGGACCCACATGGCAGCTTAACAACTGTCCACTCCAGTTCTAGGGGATCTGATGCTCTCTTCTGACCTCCGTGGGCATTGCATGACACAGGTACTCTTGCATGCATGCAGTACACTCATACATATAAAATAAAGTAAAATAAATACTAAAAAAAATAATAATTTAGAGAGCTCACTATGCAAGTTGCACACAGCTGGAACATTGAAAGTGGAATTTTTTATGTTTTGGTTTGTAGGTAGAAGATTCACAATGTAAAAACTTACATCTCAGCAAACTGGTGGAATGTGACAGTGCTGAAACCTACTTTGATCATTCTAGTTCCTTCCTACGTGAGTTATCATTATGCTTTTTTTACTCACTAAATTAGAGAACATTTCATAAAAAATAACCATGATCTGCTTATGAATAGACATTTTAAATTTTTTCAAATAATGGCTTTCCTCTTTCTTCTTGTATATTTTATTACCAGTTATATAGGTTTCCAGGTCTCTTTGTTTTTACTTTTTATTTTTTGTCTTTTTGAGATAGGGTCTCCCTGTAGTCCCAGCTGGCCTGGAACTTGTGATGTAGACCAGGCTGGCTTTGAACTTAGAAAGATCTGCCTGCTGGGACTAAAGGTATGCGCCACCACATTTGACTTTGTGATTTTTTTTTTTTTTTTTTTTTTTGAGACAGGGTCTCCCTATAACCCTGGCTGACCTGGAACTTACTATGTAGACCAAACTGGCCTCAAACTCACAGAGATCTACCCGCCTCTGTCTCCCAGTGCTGAGATTAAAGGTGTGTACTACCATGCCCTACTTACATAGGGTTTATGACTTGTTTTGGGCTTATTTTGCTGCTTTTTTGTTAATTTTTAAAAATTTATGTGTATGCTATGTGGGCCCTGCATTTATGTATATTCGCCATGTGAGTGCAGGTGCCTGCAGAGGCCAGAGATGGCATTAGATGCCCTAAAACTGGAGTTATAGGTCATTGTGAGCCATCCAATAAGGGTTCTGGGAACTGAACTCCAGTTCTTTGGAAGAGCAGCAATTGCCCTTAACCACGGAACCATCTCTCTAGCCTTTTGCTGCTGAATATAAAAAAATCATATGCATTATTGTGGGTGGTGTGGGTATGTGGAGAGCAGAAGACAAATTTGTGGAGTTGATTTTTTTTTTTCCCTTTTACCTTTACATGGGTTCTGGGAATCAAACTCATGTCAGTAGGTTTGTGTGAAAAATGCCTTTACTTTCAGAGCTGCCCCATCTCTTTTTTTTTTCTTTTAATAATTTATTTTTATTTTATTTGTATGAGTGTATTGCCTGCATGTATGTGAGTGCACCTGTGTCATGCAATGCCGTGGAGGTCAGAAGAGGGCGTCAGATTCCCCTGGCACTGGAGTTAAGGATTGTTCATAGCCACCATGTGGGTGCTGGGAATCGAACCTGGGTCCTCTGCAAGAGAGTCAGTGCTCTTAACCACTGAGCCATCTCTCTAGCCCCAACCCCGTCTCTTTTTTTAACACAAGGTCTCATGTAGTCTAGGCTGGCCTAGAACTCGATGTATAGCTGAAGATGACCTTGAACTCCTTGACCCTCCTGGCTTCCACCTCTTGAGTGCTGGGTTTACAGGTGTCCTTCACCATGCCAGGTTTTGTATGGTACTAGGGATCAAACTCAGGGCTTCATGCATGCTAGACAAGCACTTCACCAACTGAGCTACATTCCCAGCTCCCATTACTATGTTTAAAAACTGACTCAGGGGCTGGAGAGATAATGCAGTGGTTAAGAGCTGACTGCTCTTGCAGAGGACCCAGGTTCAGTTCCCAGCACCCACATGACGGCTATGAACCATTCTTAACTCCAGTTCCAGGGGAATCCGACGCCCTCTTCTGACCTCAGTGGCATTGTATGACACCGGTGCACTCATATACATGCAGGCAATGCACTCATACATGTAAAATAAAAATAATAAATAAAAGAGCCGGGTGCCGGTGGCCCACGCCTTTAATCCCAGCACTCGGGAGGCAGAGGCAGGCGGGTCTCTGTGAGTTTAAGGCCAGCCTGGTCTACATAGTGAGTTCCAGGACAGCAGGGGCTACAGGGAGACCCTGTCTCAAAAAGACCCCCCCCCAAAAAAAAATAAATAAGTAACTTAAAAACTGACTCAGTGGCTGGGTGTGGTGGCACACACCTTTAATCCCAGCACTCGGGAGGCAGAGGTAGGTGGATCTCTGTGAGT
>NW_008345902.1:271299-285596 GCF_000622305.1 Nannospalax galili
AGCAAGTTTTAGGCCAGCTGGGGCTACAGGGAGACCCTGTCTCAAAAAGACACTTTGTTTTTTTAGTTCAGGTCTTGCTAAATTATCCAGGCTGGCCTTGAGTTTGCAGTTTTCCTGCCTCACCTTTCCTAATGGGATTGCAGACTCGTGCCACCAGACCCAGCTCTGATTTCTTTTAAAAAAATTTTTGCCGGGTGTGGTGGCGCACACCTGTAGTCCCAGCACTTGGGAGGCAGAGGCAGGCAGATCTTTTTTGGTCTTTTTGAGATAGGGTCTCCCTGTAGCCCCAGCTCTCCTGGAACTCGCTATGTAGACCAGGCTGGCCTTGAACTCACAGAGATCCACCTGCCTCTACCTCACGAGTGCTGGGATTAAAGGTATACACCACCACGCCCAGCTAAAAATACTTTTTATTTTATGTGTACGAGTATATTGCCTGTATGTATGTACCTGTGTCCTGCAATGCCCATAGAAGTCAGAAGAGAGCAACAGATCCCCTGGAACTGGAGTTACAGATGGGTATAGCCACCATGTGGGTTCTGGGAACCAAATCCAGGTTCTCTGTAAAAGTAACCAGTGCTCTTATCCACTGAGTCATCTCTACTGCCCCTAACTCTGATTTCTAACACTGATTTGAAGCCTATATAATTGTATGTAATCTCATTTATGCATAGATGAGTGTTTTTAGAACCTTGAAGATGATAGGTGTATATTATCACCCTTTTCCTGTTTTTTCTTGAAAATTAGTTTTGGAGGTGAAGTAAGTCAGAAAATGATTTGCTTGTAGGCTGCCCATTTCTAGGCTGCCTAGCACTTCTTACTTTAATGGTTGCAGATCAGAGATTGTGTTAGGAGCCTAATGACTGCCTGAGGGCTAGCTGTCCAGCTTCTGCATGGTAGCCCTGAGGATTGACTGCACCTGTGGCCCTCTGCTGCCTACCAGGTGCATAGAATCTCGAAGCCATATCCAGTTTGGGCTTGAAGATCTGTGAAGTCAGTAGGAGTAAGCTTATCTGTAAGGCTAAATAACTGAGAAGATAAATTAAGGGGTTGAGGAGGAAACTCAATAACAGAGCTTTTGTCTAGCATGCCTGAGGCCCTGGGTTCGAACCCCATCATGGCAGAAAAAACCCACAAGAGTTCTGTTTATTGTGCTTCTATTTATTTATATATTTATTTATTGAGACAAGGTCTCCTTATAGCCCCAACTGGCCTGGAACTTGCTATGTAAGACCAGGCCTACTCGGCCTGCCTCTGCCTCCTGAGTGCTGTGACTAAAGGTGCGTGTCACTAAGCCTGGCTTTATTGTGTTTCTTTGTAAGGAAGATGATAAAGTTCTTTCTATATTTTGTGTCATAATATATCTGTGTTGTGTCACATGAAGCATACATATGTGCATGACTTTGAGTTCAGGGGTTGCCTCTAATTGTACTGAGAGATGCGAATTTGGCCATGAAATTATCGTCACATGGATCTCCTGTTTTCCCTTTATAACTCCTTTTAAAGGCGGTTCACCATGATGCTGCACTTTAGGGGCATTTTGAACTTAAAGTTTGTCTCATGCTTTCAGGGAAAGCTATGGCTTTGTTTTGTTTTTAAGGCTCTGCTTTTCGGGATCAAGCCTCAAGACTAGGGGTTTCTGTGGGGATCCTCTCTGCCAGAATGTTGGCCTGCAGTATGGAACAGGTCTGCACCAAGCCCAGCCACCCTGTGCTGCTCAGCTCAGAGCAAAGAGTAAGAGGCCAGCCCCTTAAATGAAGACATGTCTATATTTTTAAATGATTTAGGAAAATAATATTTCTTTAATATTATTTTAGATAATTAGCTATTTAAAATTATTTTATCTCTTTTCAGAAGAAACTGTCTTCCTTGTTAGAGATTGCTCAGCATTTATTGGCATACAATATGTTCTCCCGTCTTACCTTTTGTCAAGAATTATGGAAAGCACAGGTAAATTAGAAGTTGTATGTTTGTTTTTGTGGTTGTTGTCTATTTGAGACAGGGTCTCCCTGTAGTCCCAGCTGACCTGAACTCACTATGTAGACCAGGCTGGCCTTGAACTCACAAGGATCCGCCTGCCTCTGCCTCCTGAGTGCTGGGATTAGCCCAGCATAAATTAGAAGTTGTAAAAGTCCCTTTGGTGTTTTTTTTTTTTTTTTTTTTTTGTCTTTTTGAGACAGGATCTCCCTGTAGCCCCAGCTGGCCTGGATTTGCTATGGAGACCAGATTGGCCTCGAACTCCCAGAGATCTGCCTACCTCTGCCTCCCAAGTGCTGGGATTAAAGGCGTGCGCCACCACGCCCAGCCACTTGAGGTTTTTAAAAGTAGTGTTTTTGTTGATTTGGGTCTGTGAGTTTTCTTAGGAATTTGGCCAAACATCTTATTAATTACAGAGCATAAGAAAAGGGGTTTGTTAAATGTCCCCAATGGTGGAAGGTAGTACCTTCAATACTGTCAGTCTCTACTTGCCATTTGTCATATTTATTAGAGTAATTTGCTGGGTATGATGGTACACATCTACAAGCCCAGCTCTTGAGAAGTAGAGGCGTCCAGATCTGTGTGAGTTCAAAGCCAGCCTGGTTTACATAGAGAGTTCTAAGCCAGCTAGAGCAATATAGTGAGACTCTGTCTACAAAAAAAATAGAGCACATCACAGAAACATGATACTCTCTGTCTTGGGTATTTTATTAGGAAGCCTCTTCCAGAGAGCAATTAGACTACTAAAATATAAGGGTTTGGAATGTAGTTCAGTTGGCAGAGTGCTTGCTTAGCATGAATGAAGCTTTGGATTAGATCCCTAGCTCCTCATAAACTGGGCATAGTGGTGAATGCCTATAATTCCAGCACTCGGGAGGCAGAGGTTGAAGGATCAGAAGTTCAATGTCATTCTTGGATTCATAGTAAGTTCTAAGTCGGCTTGGATTACATGAGATCTTTTTTCAAAAACAAAACAAATTATACTAGTAAGTTCTACTTGAAACGTTTTTTCCTATTCAAAACATTTAACACTTTCTTTTTTCTTTTTTCTTTTATGTGTATGAGTATGGAGTATATTGTGTGCTTGTGTGTAAGTGTATCCGTGGTGTGCAGTGCCTGTGGAGGTCAGAAGAAGGCGTTGGATCCCCTGGAACTGGAGTTATGGATGGTTGTTAGCTGCCATGTGGGTGCTGGAAATAGAACCCAGGCCCTCTGCAAGAGCAGTCAGTGCTCTCAACTGCTGAGCTATCTCTCCAGCCCCATTTTCTTTTTTGAGATAGTGTTTCCCTATAGCCCCAGCTGGCCTGGAACCAGGCTGGCCTCGATCTCACAGAGATCTCCTTGCCTTTGCCTTCTGAGTGTTGGAATTAAAGATATGTGTCACTACACTAGGAAAAAAAGCTTTATTTATTGCGTGTGTGTTTGTGTGTGTGTGTGTGTGTG
Source organism: Nannospalax galili (assembly GCF_000622305.1). Lineage (NCBI taxonomy): Eukaryota > Metazoa > Chordata > Mammalia > Rodentia > Spalacidae > Nannospalax > Nannospalax galili. The sequence continues at coordinate 274,720 of NW_008345902.1, forward strand.
TGTGTGTATGTGTATGTATATGCATGCATATGTGTGGAGGTCAGAGGACAATTTCCAGGGAGTAAAGATGCCTGGGTCATTGTGTAGAAAGGATTGAAAGGATTGGAAGTGACTTACTGGTATTAGGAGGAAGTCAGAGCTGTCACAGACTGGAGGGAAGAGGCCCATGTAGTATAGTAAGAGGTTTAGGTGCTGTGTGAATGTGAACTTGTGACATGAGTCCTTCAGGCCATGTTATGACGCTATTTTAATTTTCAGTGGGCTTATGGACATAGAACATTTTGAAAGAAAATGCATACATTGATATAATGCTGTTATTTTTTTTAGAACTCTTTGTTGCTTGAAGCTGTATGGCGTCTTCACGTACAAAATGTGGTGAGCCTACAAGAGCTGCTGGAGAGGTAGTGTAGTTTATTAGTCATTCTGCTTTACTTTAATGTCACATGACTATTTAAATTACATAGCTATATTATTTAAGCTTTTTTTGTTGCTGTTATTACATTTATTTATTTTGTTGAGGGAACACATGTACAATGCATATGTGTAGAAGTCAGAGGACAACTTGAGGGGTCAGTTCTATCATGTGGGTTCTGGGGGTTGAATTCCGATGGTCAGGCTTGATGACAATCACCTTTACCTGCTGAGCCATTTCACCAGCTAGTGTATGACCTATTTACTAAGAGATCATTTATTGTGATTAAAGTCTTTATAGATGTTTTTTCTTTGTGCATATCTTGTGATGATGATTTGTGTGTGTTGGGATGTGAGCATGTATGCATGTGTATGTGCATGTATGCACCTGTGTACACATAAATGTGGAAGCCAGAGACTGATGTTGGATGTCTTCCTCAATCATTTTCCAGTTTTTTTGCTTGTTTGTTTATTTTTTTTGTCTTTAATTTCTTTTGAGACCAAGGTCTCACTGTGTATCCCTTGCTAGCCTGGAACTCACTATGCAGACCAGGGTGACCTCACGAAGATCTGCCTGTCTCTGACTCCTGATTGCTGGGATTAAAGGCATATACTGCCTTACCTGGTATTGTCCAGTTTATTTTCTGAGACAGGGTCTCACTGAAACAAGAACTTGCTAATTTGGCTGGTCTGGCTAGCCAGCAAGCCCCAGGGATTCTTTTTTTTCTGCCTTCCTAGCATTGGGAACTGAGCATGTTACTGACTAATACATCTCCTCAGCCCCTTTTATTGGATTTTAAAAGCTGGAGAAAAGAGGGGGGAACTTGGGCTATAGCTCAGTTAGTAGAATGTTTGCCTTGCAGGCACGAAGCCCCAGATTCAATTCCTAGTACAGCATAAATTACATGTGGTGACATACACCTATAATCCCAGTATTGGAGAGTGGAGACAGAAAGAGTTCAAGACCAGCCTCAGCTACCTAGTGAGTCATGCAGTCTGGGCTGCATAAGACCATGTTTCCAAAAGAAAAACAAACACACAAAAAATAGAGTAAGGTTCAGGCCATAGAACTAGTTGGAGTAAACTTAGAAGGATTGAAATCTTCAAAATAGTTTACCCACAAAGGAATACACACACACACACACACACACACACACACACACACACACGTGTTCTTGTTTAGATTTTTGGGGGGATGATGTTGAGGCAGTGGCTCATATAGTCCAGGCTTGCCTCAAACTCAGCTGTGTAGCTGAGGCTTGCCTTGAACTAATCTTCCTGCTTCCACCTTTGAAGTGCTGGGATTATAGGTAAATACCTTCAAGTGTGATTTAAAGGAATTTAATGCTTTGGTTGTTAGCCTTAGCCTTTAACGGCTGTGCTATCCCTCCAGCCCCCCCCCCCCAAAAAAAAAAGGGAATTTAAGTAAAGCAGCAGCAGGTTATTTGGAATAGCTACAATATTTAGAAATTAAGCAACAACGTTTAAGTAACCAGTGAGTTAAAGAATCATAAGGGAAATGGAAAAAAATACCTTGCGATGGATAAAAATGAAAGCATATAGCAGAATTTATGGGATGTAGGTAAATAAATACTTAGAAGGAGTCTATTCTGTTTCCTTGTCCTGCGTCCACCTACCTCCTCCACAGGTGCTGGAGATCCAGCTCAGGGCCTTGCACATCTTGCCCATTAAGCAAGTACTCTGCCACTGAGCTACATTCCCAGCTCTTGTCCTGTATCCCAAGCTAACCTTGAATTTACCATTCTCCTGATTTCTCTTCCCCAAATGCTAGAATTACAGGCGTGTACCACCACACCTGCCTTAAAGGAAATTTTATTGCTCCAAAAGCAGATATTTAGAGCTGGCCATGGTGCCACATACCTTTAATCCTAGCACTCAGGAGGCAGAGGCAGGTGGATCTCTATGAGATTGAGGCTAGCCTGGTCTATATAGGGAGTTCCAGGCTATGGAACTGGGGCTACAGGGAGACCCTGACTCAAAAAAAAAAAGGCGGGGGAAGCATGTTTTTGGGAAAAAGAATGATCTCAAGTAAAGACCTTCAAGACTAGAAAAAAAAAAAAGTGCAAACTAAACCTAAAAAGGTACAGAAAGAAAGCCATAAGGATTAGAGCAGAAACCTGTGAAGTAAAAAAAAAACAAACAGGGCTGGGGAGATGGCTTAGCCATTAAAAGGTGTGCTGTCCAAGCATGAGGACCTAAGTTTAGATCCCTGGCACCCACTTTAAAAACTAGGCATGGCTGGGGGTGATGGTGCACACCTTTAATCCCAGCAAGTGGATCTCTGTGAGATTAAGGCTAGCCTATTCTACAGTGACTTCCAGGCCAGTTGGGGCTGTAGGGAGACCCTGTCTCAAAAAACAATCCCCCACCAAAAAAAAAACAAACAAAAACTAGGCATGACAGCATGCATCTGTAATCTGAACACTTTGGAGGCAGAGGCAGGAGGCTCCCTGGGGTTTAGTGGCCAGCTAGTCTATCTGAATTAGTGAGCTCCAGGTTCAGTGAGAGATGGTGTCAAAAGTATAAGTAATTGAGGAAGACACTTGTTACTGACCTCTGGCTTCCACATGTGTTGTACCTCATTCACAGGACCCCAAGAAGACCACCGAGGACCCAACACACCAAAATGCAAAAGCAAGGTTTATGGTTTATTCGGGCTTAAGCTTGGGCTCTCAGACCGCACCAAGGCAACAGATCCGTGCTGAGAGTCCGGAGTAAGGGAGGGTGGAGCCTTTTATAGGTTTTAGACAAAGAGAGGAGGGGGATACTGAAGTTACATTTTGGTTGGTTCAAGGCGCCCGCGCGCGCCAACATAATTTTAAACTGATTGGATGTATAAGATGCAGCCCTGGAAGTTTCTTATTGGTAGGTGCTATTTTCAGGGCTGTGGAATGTGCTGTTATCTGTGGGGCCAGGAGTCTCCGTTTTTACCTTATAGGGCAGTTTCATGCCTGGGCTTGCTTAATCTATAGTTTCCTGAAAAGGTGGGGGGTAGCAGGTGGGGGTCAGGGCATGCCGGGGTATGTCTAGGCATGCCTGAAGCAGCGGCCAAGCATTTTACAGAAGTTAAAAGAGCAATTAGTGGGGGTCTGGAGGGATTGGGGGGGGTGAATGAAGGGGGTCTCAGGGTCCTACACATGCACATACATGAAACACACCAGGGAAACACACACAGGGAAACCTGTCTCAAAAAGACCAAAAAAATTTTTTTTAATTTTTATTTTATGTGTAATGAGTGTTACAACTACATGTATGTAAATGCACCCCTGTCGTGCAGTACTCATGGAAGCCAGAAGAAGGTATTGGATCCTCTGGAACTGGAGTTATGGATGGTTGTTTGCTGCCATGTGGGTGCTGGGAATCCAACCCAGGTCTTCTACAAGAGCAGTCAGTGAACCATCTCTCCAGGTGCCATGCAGGCCTGGAACTTTATATGTAGACTAGGCTAGCCTCCATCTCAGATCTTCCTGCCTCTGCCTCCCAAGTTCTGGGATTAAAGGTGTATACCACCACACCTAAATAATAATTTTTTAAAAAAAGAAAAAAGAAAAGGAACTGGAGAGCCAGGCATGGTGGTATACACCTTTAATCCCAGCAGAGGTGGGTGGATATCTGTGAGATTGAGATTGAGATTGAGGCCAGCCTGGCCTATATAATAGCAAGTTCTATACCAGCTGTAGTTACAGGGAGACCCTGTCTCAAAAAAAGAAAAAAGAGAAAACAGGAGTTGGAGATATGGTTCAGTGGTTAACAGCACTTGCTACTCTTGTAGAGGACCAGAAATTTGGTTCCTGGCACCCATATCAGGTGGCTCACAACTGCCTTTAACTCCAGTTCTGAGGGATCTGACTCTTACAACCTCCATGAATACCTGGGCTCACAGGCACAAACTCACAGTCATTCACATATACACATAAATAAATCTTAAAAAGAAAAAAGACCCTGTTACTGATCTTATTTCATTATCACTGAGCACCTCCAAATAAGTAAACTTTCTTTTCTTCTTCTTTTGAGACCCCTGGCTGTCCCAGAACTTGCCATGTAGAACAGACCGGCCTCAAACTCATAGATCTCCTGCTGCCTCTATTTACCAAGTCCTGGGATTAAAGGTATATCACGTCCGATATTAAGTATAACTTTTTAAAAAAGTAGTTGTTTTTGGCATTAGCAGCAACCAGTTAAGTGCCCTTTTCCTGCCCACTTCAGTCCTTGAGGCAGAGGACTTAATAGCTGCTAGTTCATTCTCAGTCACCCATGCTTCCTAGTTAAGAGAGTATTGCAGCCAGGCATGGTGGCACATGCCTTTAATTCCAGCACTCAGGAGGTAGAGGCAGGGGGATCTCTGTGAGTTCAAGGCCAGCCTGGTCTACATAGTGAGTTCCAGGCCAGCTGGGGCTATAGGGAGACCCTGTCCAAAAAAAAAAAGAGTATTGCATAAAATTAATGAGGGAAGTGGGATTGAGGGGCTCTGACCTGGGTATCTATGTGTCCTCAGCCATCTTGACGTACAGGCTATGGCCACATGGCTCTTCAAGAACCTCTGCTTTCTCTGTGAACAGACAGAAACATCTTGCTCATCTGCTGATGTTGTTGAGGCCATGCTTTCTGGTATGTCCATAGCAGGTGGATTCCTGGGGATGATTCGTCTTGACACTGGGGAATAGTGCCTTCTCTATATTCCTGTTGACTTGGGACTTAGCATGGCACCTTCTCACCAAGTCTATTATGGACTTCTGTTTCCTCGAGTAGTGGAGATTCTTGAGAGTCAACTTGGTGACAGGAGTTGGGTTTTCCCTTGGGGTGGCCCCAGCCCCTTTTGCTGTCTGAACTACAGACTTTATACTGCCAGGAGTCCCAGAGGAGTGACACTAAGTGAAAGATGAGAAGCATGTACTCTACATGGGTGGCTTGTGGGTTTCTTTTGTTTTTTGAGATAGAGTCTCACTCTGTAGCTAGGCTAACCATACACTCAAGGCAACCCTCTTTGAGTGTTGTAAGCTCCCAAGAACTGGGATTATAGACATGAACCACCATGCCTGGCTAGCTTGTATATTTCTTTGTTCGCAGAAGATACTTTTCCAGTGGTATGAGGTACTTGTGTTTCCTGTAAATCAGTCCCAGCTAGGTAAAGTTTAAATCAAAGATAAAACAGAAAATCTTAATTTCAGGTCTCCTTATTCTAATCTTTAAAATTGTAAAGTCAGTTTGCTTTCTCATTCCTCAGAACATGATGCTTCTGTTGGGCATTGTGTCTCTCAGACCGTAATCCCAGCTACTCAGGCTGGGGTGATAGGACTATGAGGTTGAAGCTGGCCTAGGCAAAGTTTCAAAACAACAGTTTCGAAAACAACAAAACACAAAAAACCCAAAAGGATGGGATGCTTTAGGTCTTTGAGTCAATGATGTCCAGGCCAGCCAGTGCTATATAGTGAGACTATCTCAAAAAACCAAAGCAGGGAGGGAGGAGAGAGAAGAGAGAAGAGCATAAGTCAACTTATTAAACTTGTTGGATAGATGCTTGTGTCCCAGTCAGGTGGGCAGGGGTAACCACAGAAGCTCCCATGGGGTTAAGTGCTCTGTACATGGACAGTCCCCTCAATCTGCACATACCCATTCCACTGCTGTTTGGAGACCATGATGCATATAATTACTTTGGGTTTTGGGGTCTTTCAGGTTTTGTGCAGCTATTAGTTTTGAAGGGATTTCAGGAAAACTCAGATCTAAGAAGACCCTCGGAACCTGAAAAGATGTCCCAGGTAGGAAAGAAAAGTAAAAGATGCAGAATTAGACTTTTTTTTTTTTTTTCAGTCTTTTTGAGACAGTGTCTCCCTGTAGCTCCAGCTGTCCTGGAACTCACTACGTAGACCAGGCTGGCCTTGAACTCACGGAGCTCCACCTGCCTCTGCCTCCCGAGTGCTCGGATTAAAGGCATGCGCCACTACACCCAGCTAGAAATAGACTTTTTTGAGTCTTATGTAACCCAGGTTGGCCTCAAATTTCCTATGTAGCCAAGGATGCTCCTGAACTTCTGATCCTACTGCTTCTGCCTCCCAAGACTGCTGGAATTATAGTTTTGTGCACCATTCCCAGTTTTATGTGGTACTAGGGATTGAACCCAGGGCTTATCTCTATAAATCCAGCCTTCCTTCCTGTTAAAAAACAGAGCTTACGTAGATTTATTAAGGAAATGAGAAAGAACTCCCAAGAGTGGAAGAGGCTCCAAGGGGGAAAACCTTAAAGCCAGTTTCTTATTTTGCTTCAGCATCACAAGATATTCTCTTGTGTATTGTCACATGTGACTACTTGGAAATTACTGATTAATGGGAATTCATGTTCTGTTGACAGGTTGCAACTGATGTACTGCAGAGAATGCTGGCTTGTAAGTTGCTTGCTCTAAGCCCCAGGCCATAATGACTAGTCGGCTTATTAGCAATTCCAGCAGGCTTATGTCTGCTTCACTGTGCAGACCTTGGCTCTCAAGCTTCCACCTTTTGTTTCAGCTGTCAGTTCCTCATGACTTCACATGTAATTTTTGTCTTTTTGAGACAGGGTTTCCCTGTAGCACCAGATGGCCTCAATCTCACAGAGATCTACCTATCTTTGCCTCCCAAGTGCTGGGATTCAAGGTATGTGCCACCACACCCAGCTAGATTTAATTTCTTGAGCTGTAGCTGGGATGTAGCTCTGTGGTAGAACATTAGCTTAGTGTACTCAATCCCCCAAACCATATTTCTAGAGCTATAAAGTAATACCAACTTATTACAGAATTCAAAGTTATGTGTATTCTCATGAATTTTAAAACTTGCAGACCCTGCCGGGCATGGTGGTGCACGCCTGTAATCTGAGCATTCAGGAGGCGGAGGCAGGTGGATCTCTGTGAGTTCAAGGCCAGCCTGGTCTACATAGTGAGTTCCAGGCCATCTAGGGCTACTGGGAGACCCTGTCTCAAAAACAGACAAAAACAAAACAAAACAAAAACAAGACTTGCAGACCCCGATGCCCTAAAGGTACTTAGGACCTGGTATCATCCAGGGAGATTCTGGGCCTCTTGGAGTCCTGTGACTTATTGGCCCCTTTCTGAGAGTACTCTGGATGACCCAGGACAGGCAATTCATGTGGCTAATATTTGTTTTCTGTCCTGTGTTCTGTTGACAGTTGCGCTTGATGCTCTGGATGCACAGGAGGTTTCGACTCACCAGGCAGTTAGGGGCTGGTATGTTTGGGAGGCCTGCTGTGCATGTAGAAAAGTGCTCTTGCTCAACTAGGAAACATTAAACACTTCCATGATAGCAGTAGCTAACCAGGCACTTTCTGCTGCTGTTTGTGATGACTTCAGGGACAATCACTGCTAGAGTATTGGGAGCTCTGTCAAGCCTTCTCTGAGGTGGGGCAAGAGATCACCCCTTACTACAGGATCCTGTTCTGCTTCCAGATTTCCTGGGGAGTGGGATCTCAGAGATCCTTATAGCCCTTCCCTCCTACCTTGTGCCCAGCGTGACCTCTTCCCATGTACCTGTTTTCACCTTTGGTGCGTGGCTCCATCCTTCCTAATCTGTTTCTAGTCTCCTGCCTGCTTTGAATTCTTAATGGTCTCAGATTCTTCACTTTTTTCTTATTGAAACTGTATTCCCCTGGATTCCATTTGATACCTGTGGCTTCATGGCCTGAGAAAGTGCTTCCTAGGCTTAAAGAAACACCAATGAGGCCAGACATGGTGGTGTACGCCTTTAATCTCAGCATTTGGGAGGCAGAGGCAGGCAGAGCTTTGTGAGTTCAAGGCCAGCCTGGTCTACATAGTGAGTTCTAGGCCAGCTAGGGCTGTAGGGAGACCCTGTCTCAAAAAGACCGAAAAAAAAAAAAAAGTGCCAGTGAGCCCCATTGGTGCTTAAATGTGGTCCAGGCTAGGGGCAGTGTTTGCTTCTTGAGTACCCCTTTATGGTGTTTGCAGGTTTCGTGTGTACACTGGGCATGTATGCTGTGGTTTGACTGCATTGGATTCTGTGAAGAGGTTCTTCCATCATGCTCTAACTCAGATTCTGACTCACAAACCTGTGCTGAAAGGTAGGCTGTGGTGCTATGACTGCAGTCCTCTGCCCATCCTGGTGTCTGTTCCCCTGTTGTCTTTGTGATGCTCTGGCCGAGCAAGATGTCAGGAGCCTTAGGCAGATTTGTGGCTCTGTCCTCCATAGTAGCTTGAGCCCTGACACCTATGAGTGTGATAGAACACTTTTAAGACCCTTTGAGATCATGAGGGACATTTTATTACTAAATATTCTTTCATTTGGAAGTAATTTCTTGGGCTGGAGTTGTAGTCCATTGGTAAAGCACTTGCTTAGCCTACATATGTCCCAAGTTTGATAATCCCTAGCACAAAAAATAGAAAAGTATTTCCTTATAGAAAAAAAAAAAATCTGACATTTTATCTGCTCAAAGAATTATCAGCAGGTACCTAGACACAAAGGCACATATTTCAGTTACAAAATAAAGTTGTCTCTCTGAATCCCCAACTAATTTTCTGTGTTACTGAATCTCTGCCTTTGGTCCAACTACCTGCTGGTAATTCTTTGTCATATTCACAATAAATATTACCCAAGCATCAGCCAACCTCAGATCAGAAATACTTTAAGGAAAAAAAATTTTGCCTGTACTAAATGTATACAAACTTTGTTCTTATTGTGACTTTTACAGTCTTAACAACTATTTACATAGCATTTATATTGACTTAACTATAAGAAGTAATCTATAGGTGATTTTAAATTACATGGGTATGCGTCGATCTGTATGCATTTGCCACTTTATACAAGGGACTTAAATACCCACTCTGACATACTTGTGGTCCTGGAACCAAAGCCCCATTCATACCAAAGAATGACCTCCGTTAACAAAAGAAACGATTACAGTGAGTGTCAGTAGTACTTGAAAAAATAAAAATTAAAGCAAGATTGTCTTTTCACACTGAAGCTTAAAAAAAATATATATATATATATTGGTTTTTTTGAGACAGGGTCTCCTTGTAGCCCCAGCTGTTCTGGATCTCACTATGTAGACCAGGCTGGCCTTGAACTCACAGAGATCCACCTGCCTCTGCCTCCCAAGTGCTGGGATTAAAGGTGTGCGCCAACACGCCCAGCACATTTTTTTTTTTTAATATATGTATACTGAGTTGAAGTTTTCTTTTTTCTCCCCAGTGTCTGATGCCATTCAAATGCAGAAAGAGTGGAGCTTTGCAAAGACTCACCCTTTGCTCACCACCCTGTACTGCAGGGTGAGTGTCGGGTGGGGTTAGAGCCACTTTGTGCAATGGGGATTTGTGACTGGCTCAGATTGATTCCAGTGGACGCTGCCAGTGTGGGCAGGTTCAGGAGTCTCCAGCAACATACAGCTGCTCTCATCAAGGCTGCATTTCTGGATCAGGAGACTGAACTCATCCTTAGACAGAGCCCTTCCTTCCCAACCTTTCTGATGTTGGGTAGGAAGGCTTGAGGGAGGGGAGAGGCCAGTGCCTTCTGGCATTGGTCTACTTGGGTACTGAAAGGAACCGGGGCTTTCATTTCAGCTTTTTGTGATGCTGAGTCCAAAGGAGTCAGTTGACTGTTTGCAGGAAGTCCTGGAGATGCAAGAGGTTAACTGGCAACATGTGCTCTCTTGTATGTCTACTTTGGTGGTCTGCTTCCCTGAAGCACAGCAGCTAGTTAAAGGTATGCCTACATGGGAGCCCCATTGTGCTGTTGAGTGTGTGTGTGTGTGTGTGTGTGATTTGCATACTATGTCAGTTGACTCTAAACATTAGAGAGTGAGCCCATCAGTGATGCCCTCATCACCTACCCAGAACATATAGAGCCCTTGTCTGTTGGTGGTTAGTGCTTTTTCTGTGAGTCTCAGGCAGTTTTGTATTTAGCATGCAGTGCTTATTACCATCTTCTGAAAGCTAGTGTTTGAGTGTATACGTATCCTACTAGCTTAGATAATCAACAGTGGAGCTCACATTTTGTGAATGAGCTCCCCTCATCTGCCTCCTGACTATGTATGTCATGATCTCACAGATTGGGTGGCCTGTTTGATGGCCCGTGCCTTTGAGAGCTACCATCTGGACAGCATGGTCACTGCATTCCTGATTGTGCGCCAGGCTACACTGGAGGGCCCCTTCGTATTCTCATCCTATGCAGACTGGTTCAAGGTAAGTTACTAGGATTATCAGTTCTCTGACAAACTGATGTTCCCAGAGGGCTGTGGGTAGGAACTTGTCATTCCATGATGTATTTTGTGATAAGAAGATCAGTTTTGCCAAGCTTGACCTAGACAGACCCTCACTTGTGTCTCCAGAAGCCTTTAAGCTATGCTCTGCTCATAGGCCAGAGGCTCTGTGTCCTTGGGTTCTTCACCTATGTTTTGGAGCCTCCTTTTCTCTCTCTCTCTCTCTCTCTCTCTCTCTCTCTCTCTCTCTC